>NC_037689.1:8362731-8662731 GCF_003255815.1 Theropithecus gelada | reverse complement strand
TTTAAGATGTTTACAATCACTTGGGAAAATGATTTGACAGCTTTAAAAAATGATAATGATATACCTACCATATGATCCAGTCATTCTACTCACAGATTTAACCATGATGAGCCATTCTATTCATAGATTTAACCAAGAAAAATGAAAGTATATGTTCACACAGACTTATATGTGACTGTTCATAGCAGCTTTATTCATAATAGCTATGAATAACTATTAATAATAGCCAGAAATAATGCAAATGTTCACCAGGTGAATGAATAAACAAACTATAATATATCTATGCAATTGAGTATTACTCAGTGATATTAAAGAACAAACTGTTGATATATGCAACGACATAGACAGATATAAATATAATCATGCTGAGTAAAAGAAGGCAAAGAAAAATACACACTATATGATTCGATTGGCATAAAATTCTAGAAAATACAAGCTACTGTAGTGATAGAAAGCACATCAGTGGTTGCCTGGGGGTTGTGGAGCTGGATTACAAAGGGGCACAAGGAAACTTTTGGGTGTGATGAACATGCTTATTATCTTCATTATGGTAATAGTTTCACACACATTGTCAAAACTCATCAATTTATATACGTATTTATACATGTGTATGTTATTGTATATCAATTATATCTCAATAAAATGTAAAATTAAGTCAATTTGCCTCAATATCATAGTGAATATATTAATAAAATAGGACTAATTTTCCAAACAAATAAAAATCAGCATCCTGAGTGACATTAGCAAGATGGAATAGAAAACCCTCAACTCTCCTAACCACATGAACACACAAATTCAACAATAAAACATAGACAAATTCCTTTTTGAAAAATCCAGAAACTACATAAGAGACTCCTGTACGATGAGACTAGCCACATTAAAGCCAGTAGGGAAATCTGAGAGACCCTTTCAACATAATAACTCCCCCCTGTACAGAGTCATACAATTGGGAAGACTCCCTCACCAGATTCTAACTTCTCCCTAGGAAGGGAAGGAGTTAGACCACACATGTTCAGTGCCCCAACTTTTCCAGGAGTTGTTCAGAAAATTGGCTTCAGTTTTGCCTGTCTCAGAGTGATGATGGGATCTAGCATCTAGCCACCTTGGAACCACTGAGATCAGAGACAGTATTTTAGGCTCGCAGTTGCTATAACCCCTCTCCCCAGCTTAGCACAGAGCCAGCAGATGAAAATCCCTAGCTCCTATCTTCTCTCTGGTGAGGAAAGGAGTTGGACCACGGGTCCGGTGCTCCAACCTTTTTTGTCGGGGATGCACAAAGGACTGGCTTATGTCTTGTTTGTATTGAAGTACTGACAGAACCCAGCACACTCTGTTTCAGGACCAGTGTGATCAGAGATGGCGGTTTGGCCTTGCAGTTTCCCTGCTAAGAACCAAAGAAAGTAGGTTGGAATAGCACAAAGGTTTAAAAGGCCCCCTAAATCTCTAGTTGGCCTGACTGATGAGGGTCTTCTCCTGTAAAAGGCTAGGCCATGAAAACTGGGATAGGAAGACATTTATTTAATGAACAGATACTCACATGAAGAGCCAAGGGACATGAAGAAACAGGGAAATATATCCCAAACAAAGGGACAAATAAATGTACTGGGATCAATCCTAATGAAATGGAGATATATGATTTACCTGACAGTCAAAACTAACATAAAGATGTTCAAGGAGGTCAGAAGAACAACACATGAACAAAGTAAAAATTTCAAAAAAGAGATATAAAAATATATATTGAAAATTCAGGCTGGGCATGGTGGCTCATGCCTGTAATCTCAGCACTTTGGGAGGCTGAAGCAGGAGGATTGCTTGAGGCTAGGAGTTTGAGACCAGCCTCGGCAACACAGTAAGACCTTGTCTCTACAGAAAAATTTTTAAAAAGCCTTGCATGGTGGCACTCGCCTATAGTCCCAGCTACATGGGAGGCTGAGATGGGAGATCACGTGAGCCCAGGATTTTGAGTCAACAGTGAGCTATGATTTTGCCACTGCACGCCAGTTTGGGCAACAGAGCAAGACCCTGTCTCAAAAAAAGAAAAAAAAAAAACCAGAAATCTTGGAGCTGAAGAATATAATAACTGAACCAAAAAATTCACTAGAGGCGTTCAACATGAGACTCAAGCAAAAGAAAGGATCAGCAAACTTGAAGATAAGGCATTGGAAATTATACAGTCAGAGGAGGAAAAGAATTACAGAGAGTGAAGAAAGCTGAAGAGACTTAAAGGCCATGACCAAGTAGACCAATACATGCATTATGGAAGTTCCAGAAGGAGATTAAAAAGAGAAAGGGTTCCAAAAAGCTTATTCAAATAAATAATTGCAAAATACTTTGCAAATCTAGGAAAGGAAACGAACATCCAGATCCATCGGGCTCAATAGATGGCAAATAAGATAAACTCAAAGAAATCTATACTAAGACACATTATAATCAAATTGTCCATAAACAAAGATGAAAAGAGAAGTTTGAAAGTAGCAAAAGAAAAATAACCTGTCACATAAAAGAAACCTCCAAAAGACTATCAGTGGATTTCTCAGCTAAAACCTTGCAGACCAGAAGGGAGTAGGATCATATATTCAAAGTGCTAAAAAAAAACAACCCACCAGCAACCAAGACTACTATATCTGTCAAAACCATCCTTCAAAATGATGAAGAGATTAAGCTTTTGCCAGACCAAAAAACAAACAAACAAAAAAACCCGAGAGAGTTCATCACCACCAGACTTGCCTTAAAAGAAATGTTAAAGAGTTAAAGGAAGTTCTTTGTGCTTAAATGAAAGAACATAAAATAATAATATAAAAAATACAGACAAGTGTAAAATTCACTGGCAAAGTTAAATATATAACCAAATACAGAATAATGTAATGCTGTGACAGTGGTAGGTAAAACATTTTTAATTCTAGTATAAAAGTTAAAAGGCAAAAAAGTATTAGATTGTAAATATAAAATATGTTAATGTTAATGGATACAAAATAAAATGATAGGTAAATTGTGACATCAATAGCATAAAGTGTGTGAAGGGGAAACTAGTTTTTGTATGTGATTGATTTTAGGTTGTTAATCAGCTTAAAATAGCCTACAATAACTACAAGATATTTTAATGTAAACTCTTGGTAACTACAAAGAACATACCTATTGAAAATATACACAAAAGAAAAAGAGAAATCACTCAATACAAAAATCAAAACACAAAGGAAGACATTACAAAACAAGAAAAAAGAATTATACGACAGAAAATAATAAGCAAAATTGATAATGCTAAGTTCTTCTCTATTAATAACTACTTTAAATATAAATGGGTTGACTCCCAAATTGAGAGCTATAGAGTGAGTGAATAGATCAAAAAACAAGATCCAACTATATGCTGTCTATAAGAGATTCACTTAAGTTTTAAGGACACACAGGCTGAAAGTAAAGGAATGGACAAAGATATTCCACGCAAATGCTAACCAAAAAAGAGCAAGGTGGCTACACTTATATCAGACAAAATAGGCCAAAACCTGTCACAAGAGACAAAGGACAATGTGTAATGAAAAAAGGCCAATTCACAGGATGGTATAAGAATTGTGAATATATATGTACACAACATTAAATCACCTAAATATATAAAGCAAACATTGACAGAACTGAAGGGAGAAATAGTTAGCAATACTATAATAGTAGGAGACTTCAATATTCTACTTTCAATAATGGATGGAACATCCAGACAGATGATCAAAAGGAAACAGTGAACTTGAAAAATGCTATAGATCAAACGGACCTAACAGAAACATAGAACATTCCACCCAAAGCCACAAAATATACATTCTTTTCAAGTACACACAGAACATTCTCCAAGATAGATCACATGCTAGGTCACAAAACAAACTGAAGAAGATTGAAATCATACCATGTATATTTTCTGACCACAATGGAATGAAACTAGAAATCAGTATCAGAAAAAAAAAAAAAAAACTGGCAAATTCAAAAATACATGAAAATTAAACAATACACTCCTAAATAACCAATGGGTGAAACAAAAAATCAAAAGGGAAATTAGAAAATATTTTGAGATAAATGAAAAATAAAATGGAATGTACAAAACCTATGGAATGCAGCAAAATCAGGACTAAGAGGAAAATTAGAGTGATAAATGCCTACATTAAAAAAGAAAAATCTCAAATAACCCACCTTTACACCTCAAGAAATTAGAAAAATAAGGAAAATAAAGCTAATCCCAAAGTTACTTGAAGGAAAGAAATAATAAAGATTAGAGCAGAAATAAACAATAGAAAATAGAAAAATAATAGAAAAGATCAACAAAACGAAGTGTTAACTTTTTGAAGCAATCAACAAAATCGAAAACCTTTGGCTAGGTTAAGAAAAAAGAGAAAGACACAAATAAATTAAATCATCAATGAAAGAGAAGACATTACAACTGATACCACAATTACAATCCTGCATCACCTAACGACAGGATTATGTTCTGAGAAATGTGTCATAAGGTGATTTCATCACTGTGTGACATCACAGAGTGTACTTACACAAACCTAGATGGTATAGCCTATTACACTTAGGCTACATGGTAGAGCCTATTGCTCCTAGTCTACAAACCTATACAGTATGTTACTGTATTGAATACTTTATGCAATTATACCACAATGGTAAGTATTTGTGAATCTAAATATAGCTAAACATAGAAAAGGTATAGTAAAAATATGGTACTAAAATTTTATGGGACCACTGTCATATATGTGGTCTGTCATTGATTGAAACATCATTATGAGATGCATGACTGTATATGCCAACAAAGTGGAAAACTTAGAAGAAATGGAAAAATTTTTAGAAACATACGACTGACCAAGACTGAGTCACAAAGAAATAGAAAAAAATCCGAACAGACCTGTAACTAGTAAGGAGATTGAATTAGTAAATTAAAAATCTCCCAATAAAGAAAAACCCAGGAACAGATTACTTTACTGGTGAATTCTATGAAATATTTGAAAAAGAATTAATGCCAATCCTTCTCAAACTCTCCCAAAAATTGAAGAGAAGGGAAAATTTCCAAACTCATTTTATGAGACCAGCATTATACCTGATACAGATAAGGACACTACAAAAAAAGAAAACTAAAGGCCAATATCCCCAATGAAAATGGATGCGAAAATCCTCAACAAAATGCCAGAAAATGGAATTCAATGGCACAGGAAAAGGATGATACCCTGTGACCAAGTGGGATTTATCTCTGGTGTGCAAAGATGGTTCAACATATGCAGATCAATAAATGTGATACAACACATTAGCAGAATAAGGGATAAAAAGCACATGATCATTTTGAGATACAAAAAAAAAAAGCATTTGACAAATTCAACAGCCTTTCACAAAAAGCTCTCAACAAACTAGAAATAGAATGAAATTACCTCGACAAAATAAAGGCCATATAAGAAAACCCCACAGCTAATGTCACACTCAATGGTGAAAAGCTAAGTTTTTCCTCTAAGATCAGGAACAAGGCAAAAATGCCCACTCTTGCCACTTCTGTTCAACATAGTGCTGGAATCCTTACCCAGCATAATTAGGCAAGAAAAAAAAAGTAAAGGCATCAAAATAAGAAAGAAACAAGTAAAATTATTTTTTACTTATCAGATAACATGATCTTATATGGAGAAACTCCTAGACACTCCATAAAAAAACTGTTAGAACTAATAAATTCAGTAAAGTTACAGGATACAAAATCAACATGCAAAAATCAGCAGTGTTTCTATACTCTAACAATGTACTATCTCAAAAAAGTAAGAAAACAATCCCATTTACTATAGCACCTAAAAGAATAAAATACTTAGGAATAAATGTAACTAAGAAGGCAAAATACTTGTATACTGAAAACTGTAAAACATTGATGAAAGAAATCAAAGAAGACACAAATAAATAAGACATTCATGCTATTGAATGCAACACTTATTGTTAAAAAATGTCCATACTACCCAAAGTGATCTAGAATCAGTGTAATCCCTATCAAAATCTTAATGGCACTTTTTTTTTTGAGACAGGGTCTTGCTCTTTTACCCAAGTTGGAGTGCAGTAGCATGATCAAGACTCACTGCAGCCTTGATTGCCCAGGCTGAAGTAATCCTCCCACCTCAGCCTCCTGAGTAGCTGGGACTACAGGCATGTGCTACCATGCCTGACTTTTTTTTGTTGTTGTTTAGAAACAAGGTCTCACTATGTTGTCCAGGCTGGTCTTGAAATCCTAGGCTCAAGCAATCCTCTTCCCTCAATCTTCAAAAGTGCTGGGACCCTAATGGCATTTTTTTACAGAAACAGGAAAAAAAAATCTGCAATTCACAGGGAATTGCAAAGAACTTCAAATAGCCAAAACAATCTTATAAAAGAAAAAGCTGGATTCCCTGATTTCAATTTATATTGCAAAGTTATAGTAATCAACAGTATGTACTAACATAAAGACAGATATATAGAGCAAGAGCACAGAAGAGAGAGGCCCAAAATAAACTCACCCATATATGGCTAAGTAATCTTTGAGAAGGGAATCAAGACTACAAAATGGGGGAAGGATAGTCTCTTCAATGAATGGTATAGGAAAACTGGATCTCAAACCACTTTCTTACACCATATGCATAAGCATAAGACCTGAAAGTGCAAAACTCGTAGTAGAAGAAAATGTGAGGGAAAAGGCTCTTGACATTAGTCTTGGCCATGGGTTCTTGAATATGACACTAAAAGCACAGGCAACAAAAGCAAAAATAAACAAGTGGGACAACATCAAACTAAAAGGCTTCTGCACAACAAATGAATTTTTTAACACAGTGAAGAGGTAGGCCGGGGATGGTGGCTCACGCCTGTAATCCTAGCACTTTGGGAGGCCGAGGCAGGTGGATCACCTGAGGTCAGGAGTTCAAGACCAGTCTGGCCAACATGGTGAAACCCCATCTCTACTAAAAATACGAAAAAGAAAAGAAAATTAGCCGAGCGTGGTGGTGAGCATCTGTAATCCCAGCTACTCGGGAGGCTGAGGCAGGAGAATCGCTTGAACCCGGGCAGCAGAGGTTATAGTGAGCTGAGATCACGCCACTGCACTCCAGTCTGGGTGACAGAGCAAGACTCCCTCTCAGGGGAAAAAGAAAGAAAGAAAGAAAGAAAAGGCAGCCTATGAAATGGAAGAAAATATTTGCAAAGAATTTATCTGATAAGGGGTTAATATCCAAAACATATAAGGAACTTATACAACTCAACAGTGTAATAACAAAATCCAGTTAAAAATGGGCAAAGGACTTGAGTAAACATTTCTCTAAATAAGACATATAAACAGCCAACAGGCCCATGAAAAGATGCTCAACATCACTAATCATTAAGGAAATGCAAGTCAAAACCACAATGAGATATCACCTGATACCTGTTAGGATGGCCTTTTTTTTTTTAAAAAAAGGTAAGTGTTGGATATGGAGAAACTGCAACACTCATACACTGTGGGTAGGAATGTAAAATGGTGCTGCTGCTATGGAAAACAGTATGGAGGTTACTCAAAAAATTAATACTGGAACTACACACTAGATCCAGCATTCCCATTTCTGGGTATTCATCTAAAAGAATTGAAATCAGGATCTTGAAGACATATTTAAAACCACATGTTCATTGGAGCATTGTTTATAATAACCAAGATGTAGAATCAACCTAAACGTCCATCAATGAAAGAATAAAGAAAATGTGGCATAAGACACAGTGAAATATCATTCCAGAGGAAATCTTCCAATATGCAACAACATAGATAAGTCTGGAGGACATTATGCTAAATGAAATAAGCCAGTCACAGAAGGACAAATATTGCATAATTTTGCTTATATGATGTATCTAAAATAGTCAAACTCGGAAGCAGAGGGTAGAATGTTGGGTGCCAGGAGCCAGGGGGAGAGGGAAATGGGGAGTTGCTATTCAAGGAGTATAAAGTTTCAGTAATACAAGATGAAGATGTTCTACAAATCTGCTCTACAACATTGTGCCTATAGTTAACAGTGTGGTATTGTGAATTTAAAATCCTGTTAAAATTGTAGCTCTCATGTTAAATGTTCTCACTACAATAAAAAGTAAGTTAGATGAATGTAAAATTTTAACAAGCCATATGAATACACTTTCTGACATCGAAAATACAAAAGTAAAGACTGGGGGAAAAAGTCAGTATCATTGCTTTTTAATCAAATTTTATCCAGTAGGCACAACCCATTTTGGAAGAGGAGACTATTTAATGACTCCCAGACCCTTCTAATCCCGAAGATTTTAGTAAAAACAATAAGGGGTCATGAATGCTGAACACTAATATATATTGCAGTAACTAGTATCACCCTTTTGGAGAACAGATTTCAGGTGATATCTGAAAGAAAAGAAAAAAGAGGGGTTACTAACTTTGGCTTTGTTGAATGATGAAATTAAAGCAGGGCTACCTGGCCTAAAGTCTTTCAATAGTTAAAAACTAATCTTGGGGCTTTTAAACTCATTTAAGAAGTCATAACCATTATACAAGAAAATAGACGGAAAAAAAAAAAAGATGTGTGGTTCCCATATGGTTCAGTAATACTCACAACCAGTCTATGACTTCCTTAAAGAGTCTGATGAAATATGTGAAGGGAGAAAAAAAGGGGCCCTGTGAAAGTTGTATGGGTTGGGGTGGGGGTTGATGAAGATATTATGGGGCCAGAGAGAGAAATCAAGAGCACATTTTGTACTTTACAAAACCAAGTTAGACACCTTGAGGTAGGTGGCTTATACTTATGTAAAATACCAGCCAATGCATCAACATAAATTTGTAAAGTACCCACTAATGATTTATAGTCAATACTTAGTGAACTAGAACACTGAAACTAGAACTATTTAATTTTTTTAACTTCTGAAAGATAATTAAATTGGTACACATGGAATTAGCAGTACCGTGATCCTTCAGAGAATGATATGTTACCCCCCGAATTAGCCTGTCTGGGTAGTAAATCATGTTCTTGTCTAACATGCTAGATGAGCATATCTCACTCAACCAGAGAGCTTGGCAAATTTTAGACAGAACTCATTTACAAAATACACACGGAAAACTACAATCACTATGAAATGAAGAGAAGAAACAGAAAGAAGAGAAGGAGGAGGTTGGGGGAGGGACGTTCTGTAGGATGCAGCATTTTAAAGAGGCTTTCTTAGCACAGAAGACAAGGAAGCTTTGCACTCAGAAAACTGTCCCTCCAACTACCCAACCACCTTCCATCATTCTCTCTCTCTGACACACACACACACACACACACACATTCACGGTCTCCAGATTTGCAATCTCTAGATTGTGTGTTGAGGTATCTATCTATCTACCTACCTACCTATTTATCTATCTAGCATAGTAATACATGTTAAGGACAAGGAAGAGGGGAGATCAGAAGTAATAAATATTAAGGAAGTCAGATCGCAGATAAGGTATGTAATGAAATTTCTTTTTTATATTGTTCCTCATTTGGTTCCCAGTATATATATGTATGACTATGTATATAAATGTGTATATATATGTGTATGTGTCTATAAAAATATATGTCATATATATGATATATATGTTGATAACAACATCTATATCTATATCTATATATAATATATATCTATATCTATATATATAAAACTATGGATAACAACACTTGTTTTCTGGCCCTGTCACTGACAGTACCTGGGAACAAATGTACAAAACTATGGGGCAATAAACAGAAATGAATTAATAGCCTAAGGAAGAAAGAATTTAGAGCCAGATTTAGAAAGAGGAGATTCATACAAACTTAAAAAAAAGAAATCTCAAGTCTTTCAGAAGTTCCTAAAGCCTAGCTCCACTTGTTAAATGCTCTATGGAACATACTTGGGGTTAAAAGCCTAATCCAGCAGTTTATATCTGTGGGCCCTGCCCTCGATGAGCGCATCCCATGAAGTATATAAAACAAGCATGCCCAGCTCATTAGAAAGAACATGGTGAGCACCAGATGGAAGATGGGGTAGAATGGGACCAGAAGGAAGGGTAATTTCTGATGGGCTTCAAGGAATAGGCAAGATTTAGTCAGGTAGCTGGGACTAGAAATGCATTTTAAGAAACCATGAAAACAAGTCACTGGGCATATTCAGAAAATTGTTGTCAGATTTGAGGCTAACTGTGTATGGCAGTGATTATGGGTATGTGCTCTGGAGATAGCCTTTCTGGTTTAAAATCCTAGCTCTACCATTTACTAACTGTGAGACTCTGGGTAAACAATTTGGATTTCCATATGCCTCATTTTCTTTCTCTATAAAATGGGGAAGAATAATAGAAACTTATATAGTTGCTATGTGGATTAAATAATACATGTAAAATCATTTAGAACAGTGTCTGACATCCAATAAGTGCTGAATAAATATTAGCTATTTTTAAAAACGTGGATGAAGTGCAAAGGAAGTATCCATGATTTCAGTCTACAGGGGAAGATAGGAGCCATGTTTCTGGAGAACTTCGGATGCCAAACCTGAGGGGTTTGAACTTAAATCAAGATGAAGCAAGTTTTTAACAATAGAGTATCATAAAGGCAGATCAGTTGGTGTCAGTTTGTGGTAGGAGACATTGAACAACTCTTGCTATCTGACAATACAAAGGGCTGGCTTATGAGATAATGTCCTCCATCAATGGAAGCATTCAACAGCACAATCTGACCAAACAAATTCAAGGGTGTTATTAATGGCACTCAGGCAGCAGGTTAGTGTTGGTCAGCTTGGATGGCCTGCCTCTAAGATTCCTTTCAACTGTGAGTTAATTTATGATAAAGACTCTGGGACCAATATGGAAGAAAGAATTTTTCAAGGCACTGCTGGGAGCATGCAGCCATAGCGACAATTCAAGTGAGAGAGAACAGTACAGAGAGTGGAAATGGTGGGAGGTGGGGAGACACTGGGAAGATTTCTGGTCTAGAATGTTAGAGGTGGAAAGGATAGAGTTCTGGTCTAGAATGTCGGAGGTGGAAGGAATGGTAGGGTTAGGATTTTAACCCACCTGTGAGACCAACCAGTCAGTCCAGCTTCCTCATTGTATAGACAGGGAAACTAACATTCTTGGATAGAAGAAGTGTCTTATAAGATAAATTTAACAGGAGTGATCTTAGAAGGAGGGAAGCCAGCCAGGAATCCAGAAACCAGACATAAAGTAATAAGAGCTTGGAAGAGGGTGGGAGTAGCAGGAATTGAAAAGAAGCGGGTGGATATAAGGGTTATTGTAAAGGAAGCAAGACTGACAGAATGTGGGATATGGGATGAGTAAGCAATGACTCCATGATTTTAATGCTAGCTGAGTGGGCAGTGGAGAGGCCAAGGAAAGAGCCCATTTTACAAGGGGAAGACAAGTTCCATTTTAGATATACTGGGGTATGAGGTAAAAAAAAATATTCCAGTGGATACTATCAGACCGTGGAAAAGATTAAGACTAGAGATTCAGGAGTTATGAGATCTCATCGTTGCTTTCTTGAGGAAAAGAGGAGAGGCAGAAAGGACAATGGGAGGCAGAATAGGCAAAGAAGAAACAGAGAAAAGAGTGAGCGGGGAGGGGCTGAGCACTGAGCCTTGAGGCTCCATAGGATGGAGATAAGAGAGGCAGTCGATTCACAGAGGAGAATGGAGAAACAGCAAGAGAAGATGCAGAAACAAGAGAGTTCGGTATTACAGGAGCTATACTGGCAGCAGAGTTTGGAGAAGGTCGAGTCTGAATGGTTTGGAAACAATGCCAATGACTAGCAATACTAAGGACTGTTTAAATAATTAAATACAATATGGCTGTTAAAAAATAGAGACAACCCTCTGTATGCTTGATAGGGAAAGATCTCTAGGATATGTAAGTGAAAAAAGCGAAGTGCAAAAGATTGTTTTAGTATGCTACCTTTTGTATAAAAGGCAAAATAAAGAATCTATATTGACATTTGCTTGTGTATGTATAGAGAGGCTCTGAAAAGACACACAGAAATACCTAAGCACAGTTGGAGGTAGTGGTGAAACTGGACAGATGAGAGACAAGGATGACTGGGAAACTATTCTCTGCCTTTTCATACTAACTAGCTTTTAAACCACATAAACGTTACCTATTCAATGAATAATTAAAAAACAATAATTCTATAGAGAAAACAAGGATGATGAAAACAGTGAAAAGGCCAGTATATTTGGCCCTCAGGAAGACCTCATTGGAAGCCAGATTGGAGAGGATTCAGGAAGACAGGCAGTGAGGAAATAGAGACACTGAGCATGAACGTATATGAGCATAAACAACATGCCTACATATAATGTATCTTTGGAAGGGTGTCTTTGGAAGAGTACACAAGGAATTGGTAACAGTGATTGCCACTGGGAAGGGAAATTAGGTGGTTTAGGGAAATGAATGAAGAAAGATGTACCCATTTATATAGTTTTTAAAATTTGGTTCCATGAACATTTATCACCTATCCCCAAAATAAACATTTAAACAAATAAATTGTGCTAGAAGAGAAGGAAGGAGGGGAGAGGGAGAGAGGGAGGCCACCCCTCACTTAAAAAAAAATTTATTGACAGAGAGGGCAAGTAAGAGGGGTAGGTTTGTAGAGGCCAAGAGGGTCAAGTCTGGTTTTTTGTTTATTGCTTACTCCCCTTCTAGTTTGGGAGGCAACCGGAGCATGGGAAAGAACAGGCACTCTAAAATCAGATAAACTGGATTTTGAATACCAGCTCTGCCAGTTACTGGTCCAGTGAATTCTGGAAAGTTACTTAACCCTCTTAGCCTCAATTTCAGAATCTTAGAATAGGGACACTACTAAGTATCTCTTGGTGCGTTATATTATTTCATCCTGGGAGTCTAATCTGTGTTTTTTAACAAGCTTCCCAGGAAAGTTGTAAAATGACTGATCTGTGAAACTCACCTTTTCCCAATGCTATGAAACACAGAATATAGTCATAATAATAGTTAACAGTGGTATTAAAAAGACACTATGAAACACAGAAAGGGGCTTTGGGGCTGAAGTAAAATTTTAAGGTATAGTGGGACAAGCATAGGATTTGGGGTCAGGTAGAGCTGGGTTCAAATCACAGCTCTACCACTTACTGGCTTGGTTACTTGGAGAACATTACTTTGTCCCTCTGAACCTCATTATTTCATCTGTAAAATAGGAATATTACTACTTAATTTACAGTAAGTAGAGATGAGAAGATTAGAGTATGCATATAAAATTCCCAGAAGAAAATATGCATTTAATTAATGGTAACTCTGACCATCACCAGCCTGGAGTTAGGGTTCCCAAGCACATGAAAACAGCAATGCCAATTTTCTACTGTGCTTTTCCATTCCCTTGACCCTCCGAACCAGGCCTGAAAACATAAAAGCACACCAGCTATCCCTTTGATTTTTCAAGCACCTATGAGGTCACCCAAAGAATTCCCTCCTGCCATTTGAACCGTTAATTCATTCTCAAATGATTTACTGGCTGCCTGGCCTCCAAATGACCATGCTAGCAGCCATGTCCTTCCTATCTGAGGCTCTGTCCCTTTGATAACAACAGTGCCTCTGATGGGGTTTACCATTCCCACACTCTACAAGCCTGCTTCTAAGACAAAATTTTCAATCTTGGAAGGACTTAATACAAACAACAGTAAGGAAGAAGCTAACATTATCTGCTTCTCTCACCAATGCCTGCAAAGGCTGGATCATCTCCTCTCTAAGGCTTTCTCAGTTTGTTTGTACTCCTTTCATACTTATTGTGATCGTGATAAGGACAAACACTTCCTAGGGCCCCTTTTGAGGCCTGTTCCTAAAGTCATTCCAGTGGGTGAACTCTCCAACAGTACCCTGGACAGGAACAAACTAAGAGAAGCCCTATAGTGTGTCTTTTAAACTGTCACAGTACTACTACTGTGAATTTCAACCTGTTCCCTTTAGTGCCCTTACATAACCTAATTGACTGCCACAGAGACAGTTAACCACCAATGAGATTAGACCCCATTTGGAAGGAAGACAGAGTGAGTTCCCTTTGGCCCTTCTCAGCATTCTCAGCTTTGAGTAAAATAGGGAGAATAGCAATGTCATGGTCAAATAATAAGGACACTTAAGACACTGTGTATAAATACCAGACAGTGACTCACATCCAAGGCCAGTCAGACACAACACGTTAGAGCTTGCTTAAGAAAAAGTGAAAACACACACATACACATTCACACATAAACACACAGAGTGTGTTCACCCAAAGCTACTGCCTCTCAGCTAAAGCAGTGAAACACTTGAGTCGGGCAGAAGACACACACTACACTCACCTTAAACACATAGCAACAAGTGGGATGGCTGTTGTTTTAAGAGTCTCACAGCAACGCGTCCCAACAGCATGGGAAATGCTGCAATCATCAGCCAGCTGGCCTCTCCCACATGCAAACCTCGGAACACAGCTTACACACAGGAACTACAGCAGCAGCATGAAATTCAACTGTTACAAACCAAACTTCAGGCAGCCTGGGGACAAGCAGGTAGCCAACCCCATCCTCTATTGCTCCTTCTTATCCTGGGTTGCCTCTGGGATCCTTCTCAACTTCTGTCCCCACCAATATTTTCTTCTAAGTGTTCCCTCTGCCTCTAGTTCACATGTGTGTGTCATTCAAGGCTCACCCCACTTAGGTGGGGTGTCACACAAAGTTTGGGAAACTTGGCCAGTGTGTCCAGATCATCTAGTCATATTCTCTAATTTAGGCTTGGAAGTGGAAAGGGGAAAGATTACCAATCACTGAGTAAAAAATTTTTGCTTGACTCTTCTTATATATTATATCTAAACCAGCAAACCATGCTGGAGAGTCTACTCTGTGCTGATGATGGAAAATATATAGAAGATGCAGCCATTGTCATCTAGGAGATCTTGATCCAGCAAACCAAACATAAGACAGCCAAAGTACCCAAAGATGACTACTGGAAAATCAGAACTCTGGCATTTCAAAGGGGAGTTTCTGATTGCTTCCACCCAGGAGCAATCAGAGATGATGCCCTAGAGGCTTAGAGGTAGGGCTTGAAGGTTAGGTCCTATGGAGAGGGCCAGAGAAGTGAGAAGTCCTTCCAAGGATGCAGTGTGAAGTCTAGCCACTGGAAAGAACATCATGATGAGAAAATTGGAGGCCAGAATTTCCCAGGTGGGTTTGGGGAACAGAGAGATAACCATTCTGCCTGAAAACCTGGGGCCTGGAAGGATTGCTAAGACTAGAGCCAGATGGAGAATGGTCTGTAACACCAGGCAAAAGTAGTTTGGGTTCTATTCTACAGGCAGCAGGGAACCATTAAATAATTTTAAGGGAGGGAGGAGGGGATGATCAAAGGGAAAGAAACCATTGAGGAGGCCACTACAGTAGTGTAGTTGTTCCAAAATGAGGCTTCTTCCTGCCTGTGCCAGCTCTTGCAAGATCCTCCTTCAAAGCTGCCCTTTCCCATCTGAGCTCACTATCTCAGAGCTCATTACTATGCATCTCTTTTGAGTTGAGAGATATATCAATGACATTTCTTATTCTGAATGAGACTCCCAATGTTGTATTGAAGTTGGGTCAAGGGCTTGAAAAAAAAACAGAAGCTACATCTGAATCTCCCAGTTTAGATGAAAGGGAAGTATGATGCATTATTTCCATTGCTGCAACACAATCAGGTGGCTTGATCCCTGGGGTCACTGGTCTCCCCTAAGATGCCAACGTGGTGGGGAAGGGAGGGAAGGGGAGAGGAAAAGGGAGAGCGGGGGAGAGAGGGGGAGAGAGGGGGAGAGACAGAGAGAGAGACAGAGAGAGAGAAAGAGGGAGAGAGAGAATGTACTGCCAGCATGGGGCAAAACCTGATTGTCAAGTGCTTTTCTGGGGCCTGTTCCAGATCACTGTCACTTACAGACTTAGACTAAAGTTCAGCCTTAAATTAGGGCTCCAACCTAGGGGATAGGAGATGGAAGGGCCCCACCTGGGAATTAACTCTCCCTGATCCTTAATTATTTTGGCTTTTACTAGTGGCTAGATGGGGAGAGGGATGTAACCTGAACCCTAGTGCAGCTGAGAAGGGCTAAGAGCCAAAACCCTTTTTAAGCAGATACAGTATGTGCAAGGTCTGGACAGGTTTCAGAACACTGCACATTTCCTCAGCCAAAGGCATGGGGAAAACATGCAAATTACATCTTGAGCCCCTTACTTCTAGAAAAGGAGAGTATCACCCTCCCACCAGGGCTCATGCAACAGAGGGAAGTTAGCAAGCAGACGCTTGTGAAAACCAGAGCACTTGGGCAATTTTTTACACAAAAATCTCCCCAGCAGCTACAGATTCAAATCAATTTCAATTATAAATTACAAGCTATTTCATCCTGTCAGAGAGAGGAGCTAGGTAAAGGAACCCATGTGGTCATTAGCCTTTTAGCAAGAAGTGAGTTTAGTCTACAAGAAGGTAGGGAAGGAGTTAATTTAGACCAGGTTCCATAGCATAAGCATCTTTACAACATTCAGATTTTCAGTTCTTCACCATGTAGAAAACCAGGTGATGTTGCATAAAAGTGGCAACGGAAAGGCAATGCAAGAAGGATAAAGGGGATGTGGGGAGGACTGGATTGGTCCTAACATTGACAAGTCTATCTGCACATAAAAGGAATCTTTCCTGGGAATTTCATGTAAGTATAAAGGACAGCAGTGCCAGGGTTTGGGGTCAGATAACCACGCCAACTTGCAAAAGTCTCTTAATAATAAAGCAATATTTCCCAACAACATTTGCAACAAATGAATTTGTGAAGTAGATCCCTATTTACCCTTTATTTTAGTGTGGTTAAGACACCACTGTAGGCAATGAAATCACTCTTGAAAGTTTAACAATGCTTTTAAAAAGTCAAATTTAAGAACCAATACTACTGTAGAACATTAACAATGATATCTATGGATTAATAATACTACACTATGGGGAGAGTATAAAACTGCTAACAACAAGAATGCAATACAGACTTGAAACTAGTGCTTTGAGGTTTGCCTTACCAAGCCACCACATTTTGGTTTTCATATAGAGAAAACAGTCCTTAAACATCTTGGCAAGTTAACTGATGTTTTTTAACAGCCCCAAACCATTTTAACATTCCAGTCTGAAGTTTGGCCTTTTGACAGCTTCTTCTATTTTGTTTGTTTGTTTGCTATTTGGACTTTCATATCACTTCAAGTTCTAAGTTATACAAAATGAACTTCAGCCAGTAACACCTCAGTTGACAAGGCATCCCACAGATTGGAGGAGATAGCGAGACAAAGCTATGGCCAGGAAAGCCCATTAAATAACAATGCAGGTCTGTTCTACTATCTTTGGGGCATAAGATTGTCTGGCAATTAACTTGTTTCCACAACAACCAGTAGATTAGTAAATTGTCTGTGTTGATCATTATGTTCCTAAAATAATGTTTTGTTGTTTTAACTGATCAGTGGCCTTAAATAAACATGTTCCCCAACTGCCTAGGGACTTCTTGATTGGCCTACAGACACCTCAGTCTCAGAAGATCCAAAACCGAACTAAACCTGACTGGTCTTCCCAATTCCCGTCATCTCTCAGAGCCTTCTAGATTTTAAATATTAGATTAATCCCTGACTCCTACCTCTTTTTCATTTCTTCAATGGTATTCATTATCACTAACCTCTGGCAACTCACTAATGTATGACAAGTCAGCAAATTGCCAAGATGGCTGATTCCTTCAAAATGCCCTTACCTATCTATTGTTCAGTTCAGGTCTTTCCTCATGGAAGCAATTATGTGACTGGTACTGTGCTAAGTGCTTTATTCTTCTGAGATCAGATGAGATCGGGCACGTTCAAGGTGGTATGACCATAGACTAGGTGCCTTATTCTTAATACACTGATTATCCAAACAACAAAATGGCTACCTACTTCCAACTTGCATCCATTCTATAGCCCAGTTTTCTGGGGTATCCAGAATACCTGGCTCAAATCCACTCACCTTTATATCCCATTACTCTGCAAGAATCAAGAAGATCTCCACTGACTCACTTATGTAGCCATCCACACAAGCAATATGACATTGGGCAAGTTACTTAATCTTTCTTCAATTTCCTCATGTGTAAAATGGAGTTAATAAATTAGCTAACATGGTGAAACCCCATCTCTACTAAAAATACAAAAATTATCCGGGTGTGGTGGCACGTGCCTGTAGTCCCAGCTACTCGGGAGGCTGAGGTAGGAGAATCGCTTGAACCTGGGAGGCGGAGGTTGCAGTGAGCTGAGATCACACCACTGCACTCCAGCCTGGCAACAGAGTGAGACTCTGTCTCAAAAATAAAATAAAATAAAATAAAATAAAGGAAAATAAAATACAATAAAATAAAAGAGCTAATATGTGTTAAGTTAGAAAACTAGTGCCCAGAATATGTACTATAAAGTATTTGTTAGAAAACAAATAAAAATGACATCTATGGAGCTCTGTGCTAGTTTCATTGGCCATAGGAAGGCTCAGCTCCTAGAACAGGCACTCAATAAAATTTAATTAATGAATTAATCAGTGGATAAATGAACAAACACTACATGCTCTGCCCTTATTCTGTTAGTCAACACACTGTGGAGTGAACAAACTGGTCTCAGTCTTCTGTCTGTGTCTTTAGGACATGCAGGGCTTGTACTAACTGGAATCAATGTCCTTCTTCCTCCCAGGCCTACCTACCTAAATCCTGTATTATCCCTCAAGGCCTAGCTCCAATTCTTCCTTTTTCCACAAAACACCCAGCTACATCAGCCCACAATGAACTATCTTCCCACTGAATAAATGCTGCTCTTAGATCCTACCCCACAGTTTCAGTACTTAAAGCTTTTTGTTTCCTGGGCTTGTGGTAATGCAGCTCTTCAACAAAACTGTCATCTCTTTTGAGAATCCAGGGACCAGGTATTCTATGGTGGCTAACTCTTGTATTCTCTAGTTTAGGGTTAGGCACTTTACAAAGTGCTCAACAAATCTGCGTTGACTGGTTGGTTGGTTAGTTGAACAGTTGATTGATTGATTGATTGATTGATTGGAGTCCTAATTGAGAACTCTTAGGATGTTATCCTTTCAAAGTGCTGGCTGTTCAGACATTAGCAGAAATCATGTCTGGTCTTCCAACTTCTCGCAGTAGCAGACATTACACTAAAGGTGCCCTGCCTTTTCACACAACTCCCAATGATTAGGTAACTTCATACACTTCAATTTTTAGGCTCAAAATTTTCTTAAGAGAATTCCTGTTTAATAAGGGACACCTGTGGAATGCGCTTGCTTGCTTTCTGAAATCACATATACTGCTAATAATAGTACGAAATACATGATAAAAATGAATCTCCCTACTGGACAACAGTGCAGGTTGTATTACTCTCATTTTGCAAATATGGCAATTGAGATACAGAGAGGAAAATGACTTCCCAGGGTCACACAAATGATGAGTGGCAGAGTTAGGACTAAACTTTAGGCTTTCTGAATACTGACCCAGTCCCCTTACTCTGATTTGAGATTTAAAACAAAACAAAGACCTTCCTTTGACCCTGACCTCTGAGGAGCAGATACTCATAATATTATCAGTTTCTGCATCAAATTTCATTTCCCTCATTTCCCTCCCTCCCTCCCCCAACCCCTCATTCTTATCCAGTTCTCTTTTATTTCTCTGTCTTTCACCTGTGTAAACACGCTATTTTAGAAAGACCATGGGATTTGAAGTTGAACAGAAGTAAATTTGAATGTCAGCTGTCCCACTTACTATAAGACTTAGAGTCTTTTACTTAACTTCTCCTGAGCCTCAGTTCTTCATCTGCACAATGGAAACACTAACATCTGGCCTCAAAAAGTCACTGTAAAAGTTAAATGAAAATACATGTAAAACACCTAGAAAATAGCAGTATTTGCTATACAGCGGTCCACTACCTCTGCGATCCCACCATGTCTAGGCTTTGACCACCTTTGGGTTCAAGAGGTTGCTGAACTCAGTGAGGCACAGCCACACAACTGAAGTATCCAGATCCTTGCCTGGTCTACTTTTGCTTGTTGTCTTGATCCTTCCTGACTGCCAATTTAAGTTAATACAGAGCTCCAAACTCTGTCAAGTCCTCTAAAGAATGTGAGAGTCAAGCCTGCTACTTACCCCCTGAAGCTTCAAGATGTCATCACTCACACTCTCAGTCAGAGTAAGATGCCATCCAAAGCCGCCTACCTGTAGAAGTTTTCAGGGTGGCTTTTACTTATATCAAACACAAACAAAAAGAAATGGAAAACAGCAAGGCGGCCCAACAAAGACAAGGCTTTAGCTTGTCATCCCCTCATAAGTAAAGATGGGGCTACAGCCATGAGACTCTAACTCCTTTCCAGAATAACTAGTCAAACCAGCTTTACTTCTAGCTCTACCTCATCTCACCTCCAACCCCTTCCCCCAAAAGAAAAATCAGTTTCTTATGGACCGTGAAAGGCAGTATAGGAGAACCATTGAAAACTTCCCTGCCAGAGGCTCAGGAAGAAAGAGAGAAGACCATACAGCTAGGAAACTGTTGAGTGGCATTAGGGTGGGGGACAGAAGACACCACAAAGGGGCTGTTCGTAACTGGGTTAACCCTTGATCCTGTCAAATTAGTCCCACCTCCCGCATTCCTCACAGATGTAACATTAAAAGACTTGAGTGAAAGTTAACAGACCATGTCCTCCCTGAGAACATACCAGGAAACAGCCACTTCTAGACAGATAGGAAGTAGGAGTGTGGAGAAAAGCAATGCACTCCAAGAGCTGCCTGCTGTCAGTCAGCCTTCACACTTCCACAGCCTAGACCAAGTAAGGATCCTGGGGTCCTTAGCAACCCTTCAGTAAAGCAAGAACTTGTCCCATGGAGGGTATGAGAAGAAATAGGAGGGTGTGGCGAGCCAGAATAACATGCCATGATTGTTCAGCAAGTTGATAGAAGAATATAAAGAATGTGACAAAGAGTCTGTCCATCACTGAAAAAGAATAGAGAGAGATGCAGTGTGAGGAAATTTCCCTCTGATTCTGTCATGATTTGCTGAGTGTTTTCAAACCTATCAACCTCAACTCAGTGAGCTTCTCTCTCCCTCCTCCCTACCCCCACCACGGGAAGCATGGCTGAGCCAAGAGGGAAAAAGCTGGTACAGCAGACTAGAAGGGCTCACTGTGACCAAAAAAGAAAAAAGTTGGGTTTTGGACAGAGGGCAGGGCAGTCAATGAATGAACAAAGGGGCAATGGCACTTGAATGAGACAGTCCAAAATGTAGGCCTCAAGTAACTGGTGCTCTTGGGTGGGGGATGGGAACCAAAGACTTGACATAAAAGAAGGACAGCCTAGATGCATGGAAAATGTGTCTCTGTTGCTACTAGGCAGTACTTGTGTTGTGATATGGTACAGTCAGAGACTCACAGTGAAAGAGGAGGAAGTGGAAGTGAAGTCAAAGGGGAGAGGTTAGAGTTCACTTTGAGAGATCAAGTCATCTTGACTTTTGCAACTTTAGTGCCTGGTCAGGATGGCTATCTGACCAAGTAAACATGCCAGTGTGATGTGAGGAAGAATGGATCATCTGTTGCAACACTAATGCATAAGACAATTTTTCCACTTGGCCTATTTATACTGGATGGGGCAAAAAGGTATAAGGAAACAAATCTCTACCCCTTCCCAGTCCTTGGAACACAATCTTTAGCCAGAAAAAATAGTAACTCAACTTACTCATTAATGATTTTATTGAATTATGTGTGAAGGGAGTATTTCAGGGAGCACCAGGAGACACAAATTTTGGCTTCATAGAAGCTGAGTGAAAGTGATCTTGATACTGACATAACCAATATAAAAAGGTTACTTGCTGATTACAAGATAACTCTCAGAGTAACCCGGAATTCAGTTTCAGAGGGAAATGTAACTATGTACATACATCTGGTCCCAGCATCAAAGGTATGAACACCTTGGGCACTAAGGGTAGTAGAATCCCAAACTCCCCCAGAACTGTGTAACAGAGCTATCTAGAGCACTTTTTGTTCCTAACTAATGAATGCATTGTTTCCCAAGAATACCTTCTATAAATAAGCAGCTTGGAGCTTTGAATTCTGTTTCCTGTAGATAGGACATTATAAATGATGGTTAGGTTGTGTAATTTAATCAATGATACACTATGGATTAAATAGGCTTCTCCAGAACTGTTCTGAACGTAACCATTATAAATAACATTGTGTCAGTGAAGACATGTTTCCTAGACCTCTACACTCTCTTCCTTAGACCCCTTACCCTTCAGTAATAATATAGATTAAGCCCTACTCCAATCCACTCCCTGATCAAGGCTTTAGTAGTAAGGAAAGGTATTTTTCCAGCTCAGATGACAACTGGTAAATGTGGGCAGATGGGGAGAAAGAGGCTGTGGATGCAAGACCTCCAGCAGGAATCACTCGTGTGTGTATTCCAGGTACAGACAGAAGAACCCAGAGCTGAAGGATGGCAGCAACAGCAGGGGCTTTTCCAGTGTCAGTGGCAGTATGCAGGGAAATAGGTATCTGACAGTGGATAGGGACAGAGACTGCTGTCTCTATATTCCTACATAGGGGCTCTGTAAATTGAAGAGTGTATGGTACATATGGTTAGCATCTTCCATCTTAGAGACAACTATTCGTTCCAGAAGGGGAAGAAATTAAGTTCAGAGAGGTAAAAAGGAAATAAAAAAGATCTGGAATTCTGACTTTGACACTATTCATTGAATGCCATTTCCTTCTTCTATTACACAAATTCCTTCTCTGTACCTTAATAATCTCTTTGTTTAAACATATATGTTCCTTGAAGTCAGGGCTTATGTCTTCTCTCTCATCTCCCCTACAATGCCTTTACCAAGGCTGGCCAGGGCTAGGGGCAGAGGCAATTATAAATAAATAGTAGGACATGAAATGTGTCCCTTCCAAATCTATTATGTGGCTGTCCCAGATGCCTTCATAGAGACCTTAGGCAGTTATGGCTTAATAGCAGCACAACTACTTCCACTAAAACATTTTGACACGGGGCCTTGGTATGACATGGCCACCAGAAACAGCCAAAGTGATCTTCAGCTGTATTTTTTTTAAAAGAATGTTCATACTCATCTGTGGTCAGATTCTCCTCAGTTACACTATTCAGCTGTGGGATCCATAACTTAAGAGGAACATGGACAAGCTGAAGTGCATCATGAGTGGGAGGAGGAAACAGGAGGAGAGGCTGGAACCTACATCCCATAAGGAACAGCTGAAAGAGCAAGGGCTCTCCTAGAAAAGTGAAACAAGATGATATAATAGTTGCCTTCAGATATCCCAAGGGCTGTCCCAAGACAGAGGAAGCACCCTTGTTCTGTGTGATGCTATCCAGAGGATATAGCTAGGACCCATGGATGATAGCTAAAAGGAAAATGATTGCAGCTTAACAAAGGAAAAGCTGTTCACAGTCAAAAGTTTTCAACAACGGAATGGATAGGCTTAGAAGGGAATGAACTCCCCTGTGACTACTGTAGAACAAGCCCAGGGACACTGCACAGGAGGCTCATGAAATGGTTAAGATTAGACTAGGTGACTTCTAAAAGGCTGTCCTCACTCTGAGATTCCTTGACTCCAGGTCTCTACCAAGAACAGAATTAGTCTGGGAGCCCTGAGTTAAGTCTCCCCTTGGTGCTTGAGGGGTAGAGGGGCAGGCAGTGAGAGCAGCTCTTCCCATAATCCCTGCTGTTCTTCATTAACTTTTCTCAGATGGGTCAGCATCTTTTTTTCCCCTAGTTCTAAAGAAGCCTAGCTATAAAAGCCATGATGTTCCCTCCAGATAATCATCCATAACCTCCAATCTCAAGTCTGAGTCTCTCTTTTTTCTTTAAAGAAATTCCTGGGGAGGGGGTTGAGGAGGGCAAGGGGGGAAATCATTTTAATTTTTTTAAAGGACAATGTTCAAGTGTCTTCCAGCTGGAGTTGAATTATTTTCTTTGTGTGAGGTTTTGGAGAGGGAAAATCCTCTAATAGGCTTGACCTTTTTTAACTTCAGCAAGCATACATGTGGCTCTCAATGGGGTACCAGGTGTATTATGAAAACTCAGCAGGGCCAAAAGTAGTATCGACTCAAAGCTCAGCCAAGGGTTATCAGCTATACCACCCATCCTTCTTGCTCCACCTCCCTCCAACCTTTTTTGTATCTCTCTGATAGATTTCTAATCCATGCCTCAAAATGCCCTCTACTTTCTGGGACAGGGCAGCAGCTGGGAAACTGAGGTAGTGGACATCTTTGGTGATTCTAGAGGCAGAAATGAGGAGGGAATTCATGTAGGTAACCAGGCTGAGCTAAGCTCCAAAGACGCATACCCTACAAAGGTCCCTTGTGAGTGCCAGGCACTGGTCTGTAACACAGCTCAAAAGATTTCACAGGAACTCTCATTGTTCATATAATACCACCTCTGCACCCAACAAGAATTCAAAATCACAGCTACATTTACTTCCAGCCACAAGACAACCTCAATCTGAGTTTATCCAGATCCTCTTGAAGTCTCAACTGCGTCTCTGTGTGCTTCTAGAAATAAGGTCAGACTAGGAATGGGATACAGACTAAAACAACTTAATGAGCACACCCTGCCACTGTCCTAGGCTAAGGACAGCAAACAGTATTAGAGTTTGCCTAATTCATTGTCACATCATCTGTGATAATAGAGATGGGGCAGTTAAGCCTAGCCTCCACTCTGCAAATAGCAATTTGGGTCTAGAGAGGGTAAAATTATAAAGCAATATCAGAGCACATCAAGTGGACGGGGGTGAAGCTTCTTTCTCCTCCAGGCTACTCCCCTATCCCACCCTGTTTTGTTCCAGGGCAGTAACTAGCCCCCCTTGCTTCACTATGCCAGATAGAAACATCTACCATAAATGAGCCAAGGAAAGGGAAAATATGTAGCATGAGCCTACATATCATCAGACACATCTAATTATCCCCATTCCATCCAGACAGTACTCCTGGGTCAATGAGGTACTGTAACATGTTAACCAAAGGAATCAATAATGCCAATGTCATGGACCCTATTCCTTTAGCAGTCATGTATCTTTTACTTGTTACCATGATCTCACTCGAAACACCACAATATAGGGAAACATCATAAACTATCCCCTATTATTTAGGATAATCAATAGCATTTTATTTTTTAGAGGTGGGGTCACACTATGTTGCCCAATTATGGTACACTACAGCCTGGAATTCCTGGGCTCCAGGGATTCCTCCTACCTAAGCCTCCTGAGTAGCTGGGACTACAGGTGCAAGACACCACATCCAGCAACAGTATTAAAAAAATTTCTCTTTCTTTGCCACTTGACTGTCAGGGAGAGACTATACAAGTGTCCATAAATCAGGCAGTTGAATTCCCCATATTCAAGGAAATCATAGGAACCAGCAGGAATTGATGATTTTCCCAACTTGATCATTTCCTGGTCCAAAGGGTCTCCCATGACAACTATGAACTAGACTTTCACACTGCATGCCCTCTTCTCCCACTAATTACTACTTTTTCAAATTCCCCCACTCCCCAGATATCTCCACTTGTGCCACAAGATATCTCTGAGCATGTATGCCACACCATCCCTGATGCAAACCGTTTCTGTGTTTTGTTTTTTTTTGTTTTTTTTTCTGCAAAGGAGGTTCTCTGCCATTTTCCACCATGGTTCCTGCACCTTAACTCTGTCTCTCCCTGACCTGAGATCATCACAAGTGATTTGGAGTCATCAAAACAGTCCTTTCCTACTCTGAACCCAGACTCCATCAGAGTGTACCTACAACCCAGTCCTCACTTAGTGTGGAATTACAGGCTGGCATGGAAAGAGACACTGCATTAGGAGGCTAATAAGATGAGATACATCCCTGAAAGTTATTGCCCTGTACTCCTTCACAAACCACAGTACTAGCAGAGGAATTGGAAACTCTCTTAGTAGGACTGCCATTGACTCTCCATATGATAGACATAGGTAAGCCACTGAATACATCAGTCTCAGTTTTTCCATCAGTTTCTCCACAATCTTTCCTGACTGCCTCACAGTGTGGCTGCAAGAGTAATGAAATAAAGGATGAGGAAGCACATTGTAAATAGTAACACTGTATGCAAATGAAGCAAAGTTTCATTTTCCTCACTCTGCAGCAACACTTCTGAGAGCCAGAGCCAGCATAAAAGATTGGCTATTCGGTCAGGCGCGTGGTGGCTCATGCCTGTAATCCCAGCACTTTGGGAGGCTGAGGTGGGCAGATTGCTTGAAGGAGTTCGAGACCAGCCTGGACAACATTGTGAAACCCCGTCTCTACCAAAAATACAAAAAATTAGCCAAGCGTGGTGGCGTGTGCCTGTAGTCCCAGCTACTTGGGAGGCTGAGGTGGGAGGACTGCTTGAGCCTGGGAGGCACAGGTTGCAGTGAGCCGAGCTGGCACCATTGTACTCCAGCCTGAGCCACAGAGTGAGACCCTGTCTCAAAAACAAACAAAAAAAT
The DNA here is from genome assembly GCF_003255815.1 of Theropithecus gelada. Lineage (NCBI taxonomy): Eukaryota > Metazoa > Chordata > Mammalia > Primates > Cercopithecidae > Theropithecus > Theropithecus gelada. The sequence continues at coordinate 8,636,267 of NC_037689.1, read as the reverse complement.
GGCTACTAGATTGTCATACTATCATTTAAAGACCACCCACTTGAATGCCACTTTAGACATGGGGATGCCTAGACCCAGGTAGGGCAAGTGATATACCTAGGATTCCAGAAATAGAGAGTGGCAGAAAAAGGATTAGAACCCAAGTTTTTAATCTGCTAACCTAATTATCTTTCTATTCCCTTCCACCCATCCCAATCAGTGTGTACAGACTAAGAAGGCTGTTTTCAAGGAGAAAGATATTTTGTTCTGAATCATAAAAGGAAATAAAATTAAGGTTGAAAAATGAAGAGGGAATTAATGAAATATGCCAAAACAGTGTCTTGTCAAGAAAAACACAATACAGGCAATCATTGTGCTTAAAAAATACTATGGTCCCTTTTTATACTGTTGAGGCCAACCCAGTTATAACTGACTTTTACTGTTATGCAGCCATAAAAAAGGATGAGTTTGTGTCCTTTGTAGGGACGTGGATGCAGCTGGAAACCATCATTCTCAGCAAACTATCGCAAGAACAGAAAACCAAACACCGCATGTTCTCACTCATAGGTGGGAACTGAACAATGAGATCACTTGGACCCGGGAAGGGGAACATCACACACCGGGGCCCATCATGGGGAGGGGGGAGGGGGGAGGGATTGCATTGGGAGTTATGCCTGATGTAAATGATGAGTTGATGGGTGCTGATGAGTTGATGGGTGCAGCACAGCAACATGGCACAAGTATACATATGTAACCAACCTGCACGTTATCCACATGTACCCTAGAACTTAAAGTATAATTAAAAAAAAAAGAAAGAAAAAAAAAAGAACTAGGCTATTTAGGAGGAATGGGAGAAATAATTTTACCCCTTGCATATCTAAATGCATGTCATAATGAGCCTTCATATAATAGGGGTCAACTGTACCTTCAGTGGAAAGGGAATCATTAGAAGGCACCCTGCCTCTCAACACACGGAGCACTTCCTCTACAGCTTGGCCAAGGAAACCCTCATCTACCCTCAAATAATCCCCCAGCCAGACCACAAATTGCTAGCTGCCCCATACTTAGTAACACCCCCTGCCATGCTCTCACTGGCTCACAAAATAATCCAGGACCACAGCAGCAAGCACTCTCTGGGGTACTTCTCAAGATGGGTCAGCTCTGGGCAGAGCTGAAAAATGACCTCTCCAAGGCAGGTTGTCTAGGCAGACTGTGGAAATTCTGTGGGCGGTGTGAGGAGAAAAAGAAAGGGAGGAACTGCCAGACCATAGAGGGCTGCATATCCCATTGTGACCTTGGTGGAAAGAGAGGGGAGAGGAGGAGCTTGATTAGAAGACATTCCTGAAGGCCAGGATTCCCCTCACCAAAGGAGTTGAGTGTTTTTGTTTTTTTTTTTTTAAAAAAAAAAAAAAAGCACATAATTTTCTCCAGAGAACACTGGAGGGAGACTGCCTCAGGAGGGGTTGTGACGGTGGATGACAAAGGCATCTCAGGCTAGTTAAAGTACATGACAAGTATGGGGGAAAGGGTGCTATATGAAGATCTGAGCTAGTTTGGGGAGGCTAATGATCACAGGGGTCCCTGCCAGCCCCCCAAAATGTTGCCTCAGCATACCTCAGACTCCTCAATCTGATTGGTACACCCATGGCAACACTCCAGGGTTCCTAAGAGTGTGGGCCCCAAGGCCTGAAGGATCCCATACACTGGAAGTCAACCAGCGGCTCCAATGCAAGGCGAATGCCGCAAAATGCCGCACAGGTTATTGTGGGTGTGTGTTGCGGGATACATTTGCTGAATCCTCTGTTGAGATGTGACCAATGTTGAACCCCACCCCCCCCCCCCCCCAAAAAAAAAAAAAAAAAAAAGTGGTATTTGTTCCCTGCTGAAAAGACAAATCTTTCTATCTCCAGCCTGAACCCACATCTACAACTTCAATTGCCATTTAAGCGGGTTGGAAGGGGGAGGGCTTTTCGGATTTGAGGATTTAAGAGAAACAACAACAAAAAAGTGGAATACAGTTCGTGAAGTCCGTTCACTTGGCAATCTGGCACCTCAAGGTGAGTCGTCCCACAAGTCACTCTTCCTGGTAACAGCTCCAGCTGCCCCTTCCTCTCGCCCTCACCCCTACGGGGGAGGCTCGCTTTGGGGGTTCTGGAGCACTCAGGAGAGCTCCTCTCTCCTGTCCTCAGCTGCAACTTGGTTTCCAGCAGATCACAGACTCCTAAAACAAACAAACCCTGGCGGCGGCGGCGGCGGCGGCGGCGGCGGCGGCGGCGGCAGCAGCGGCGGCAGCAGCAGCGGCAGCAGCAGCAGCGGCAGCAGCAGCAGCTCCAGCACAGCTGCGCTCCATGGCGCAAAAGTTTCCTCCACACTTCTCAACGTGCAGGAAATCTCGCCGGCGCTGGGGCAGGACTCTGGAGGGAGGGAGAGGCCGAGCCGAACCGGCGGCAACAACGCCCCAAGAGCTGAATGGCTCTGTGCGCGTCGGCCGTGGGAAGTGAGGCTGGCAAAAGCCACCAGTGCCTCATCTCCGTTCCCACACCGGCCCCTAGCCCTGCAACCTGCCTGGGAGGGACGGCCCGCCCGTCGATGGAGGGGCCAACACTGCCAAGAGAGCTGCCAAGCCGCGATGACTGTCCTTTCAGTCCTTCACTGTCCCGTAGGGACGCAGGGGCCTCCAAGGATAAATCCCCAACGGCCTCCACTTCCTCCAGCCCAAACTGAGGGGAGTAGCCGCCCCGACGTGGGGGAGCAAGGGCTGCCCCAGCGCCCTCGCGAGTGTGTCTGCGCGCAAGGCTCTAGCTGGGGGCTAGTTGTGCTCCCAGCTTGTGTTCCAGCCACCCTTAGAGGATGTCTGCACCTGGACTGGTGGCAAGACCCCTCCGTGCCGTTCAGAGGGGCTTTCGCTCCTAGCCCTAACTAAGTTTCAAAGTTGGCCTGAGGGCCCCGTTCAGCAGCAGCCTTCGCACCCGCTTGTCCATTCAAAGTTGGGCGCCGTTAGGACAGGAGCCGCCAGTTCTTACCTTAGACACTGTGAGCGGCTCGCAGTGTTCCAGACCCCCCTTAAGGGTGAAGCCCCAGGGTGCCCCCCCTTGAAGCTGCACAGGGACGTACTGGAAGGACCCAGGCCGGTTCTCCATCCTCTGCTGGGCTCAGGCGCCGCCGGGCTCCTTTTCCGAGGGGGCTACGTTGCCTCCGCCCCCAGCAGCTCCGCCACCATCGCCCTCCAGCTCTACGCCACCCCGCACCGCCCTGCTCCGCCTACTCTCCCGGCTGGAGACGCTCAGGCAGCGAGCGAGCGCAAGGAGGAAATGACACGGAGCTGGAGAAAGGGGGAGAGAGGGGGGAAAAGGAGAAGGGAAAAAAAGAAAAGAAAAGAAAGAAGGAGAGGCGGAGGGATAGCGCGTAATGGACAAGAAAACGGAGCAATGGGGAGGGGCAGTCACTGGGACCTCGCCTATAGGATCGCTGGGGAGTGGGAGCGAGGCGAGGCCTCACATCAATTGTTACATTGTTTCATTCAAGCAGGGCCCCTCTTTGGTCCTCCTCTTTACTGCCGGGTTCCCCGCCCCTCCAGCCAGTCCAGGCGAGGGGAGGTGAAAGTCGTTAGTGTGGACGGCCCGCGTGGCTGAGTGGGCTGAAACGCTGGTTTCCTGATTAGCGCGTTCATGTTTCTCTGACTGCCTTTTTCTTCTGAAGGTCCCGAGAACGGAGATCTGGGAGGGTTAAAAGGCTGCTAATTTGTGGACCTTGCCTACAGGGGTGGAAAGCAAAGCAAGCAGGCCAGGGGACACAGTGAGGCTGTGTGTGTAGGCTGCTCTGTGTGTACGCGCTAGGTGTGTGGGGTCATTATGAAACTTTGCCCCAGAGCATAGTTTAAATAAAGAAGCACTTTGAGGATGCCCCCTGCTTGGGCTTCCCCGCACCCTGACTCAGTGTTGGCGTCTATGGGTAGCACTGTGCTTGTGTATGTTCCAGTCATCTGGAGTTCCTGGCACGGCCTTGCACTTGCCCCACTGAGATGAGCAAGCCAGCAATCAGCAAACTTTATGACTAGCAGTATTGTCTCTAAACAAACCTACAGGAAAGAGCATCCATTGATAAGCTGGCCAATTAATAATGTTGTGCCTTCGGGAAGAATCAGCTTTTAGACTGGGTCCAGAACATCTCTGCACATCTGTTCGAGCTTGACCTTGTAGTTTCTGAGCTGGGCTTTTATAACAGACCAAACAGCCACAATAATAGTCCTGAAAAGCGAGTTTGTTACTGAATCTTGTGATTTCTCTGCCTTCACTTGGGCAGGTTATCGTCTCTCTTTGAGGTGTTTTCTCTGAAGCCACATGCGGGCAGTGAATTTTTAAAGGGCCTCTCACTAGCGGAGAAAGTGTTGACAACTCAGTTGTGACTCAACAGGATGTTCCCACTCTGTCTCGCCTGTTCAGTCTCTTCCCCTGTTCTTGTGCAGCTTCTTCTTCATGGCCAACAAACACATTGCGGCCCCTTCCTTCACAGCCAGCTTTCTGCGGTCAAGGTTTCCACTCTCTACTTCTACTTCCTCACCTGTCACTGCCTCTTCAACACACTGCAGCCTGCGGTGTGCTGCAGCATGCCACTGAAATGTCTCTCAAAGTCACCCCCCTGCATCAATCCTTTTTTCTCAGCCCCCCTGGACTGTCTGCATATTACCCTGACTTTTCTTTAATAAAATGGCAATTTAGGTGTTTATAGCCTGCCTTTTTAAAGTCCTTAGAGATGATTCACATGGGAAACCATCCTCGATCTTTTAGGCTTTTATACCTACAAAGACCGTCTTGATCGTGTTTATTGTTTTATATTTTCCTTACTTGAAAGCAGAAAATTTGATAAAATGGCAACTCAACTTGTTGATTCTTACTTGTGTTAACCTATGTTATAACATTCATTTGCCCTGCCCCACCTTGAAACTAAGCATTTTTTTCTTTTTTGGATAATATTTCCATGTCACTTGGTAGAACCCAGCGTGTTTCAGTCCCAGCATATCTGTAAAGTTCAGTTCACAGGATATATAGTCATCACTCAAGGACTATTAGAATTATGTGTCTAGACTAGAGGAAAGACATTTGGAAGCAGTAGACACACATCTGAGCCCTGGTCTTGTCACTAACTAGATGGGTGACCTTGGGCAAATCACTGAGCTAACTCTTTTTAGTCTCCTGTTCTTCCTCTGTAAACTTTAGCTAATAAGCCCGGACTTTCCTACCTCCCAGGCCTGTTGAGAGACTAAGATGAAATAATACATATGAAAACACTTTGGTAAGGAAAAAGTAAAAATCATCTCGCAACCTTATTATGAAAGCAAGCACTGAGCTAGCCTTTAACTAATCTATTTTCATTCCAAGCCTTACTCTACAATGATGTCTTGTTGCACTCTTCAGTTTATCCTTTTCATCATTACAGCAGAACATAAATTACCTAGCCCCTTGTACAAACAGTGCATAAGTAGTAGATATTTTGAACATAAGGTGACTAGATTATCTTGCTTCTTTATTGATAAAAATCAGTGCTGCTAGCAGGCATCTCATTCTTCTTTGGAAGTATACAGTTAGTGGGAGCATGATTGCATAGTGGAAAGGGTACAGGGTAGAACTTGAGATGCCTAGATTCTAAGCTAGTTCTGCCATTAATTTACTGTGCGATATTAAGGATGTCACCCTCTCTGTAAATTGAAGGAGTTGAGCGACTTGATTTCTTAAGTTCCTTTACAGTTTGCAAATTCTGTGACTACTTCCTGGCAAGTGCCTAAACGTAGCATATGTGCAAACAAACTCTTGATGATAGAGTTGAACCAAGTAAAAATAAAGCAATGGAGAACATTTGAGGGGTATATTACTCGTGTGTGTGTGTGTGTGTGTGTGTGTGTGTGTGTGTGTGTGAAGTGTGCATGCACACGCTGGAGCCATCAGACAGATGATAAATTCATTCTAAAGTATGTTAAATTGCCTGTGGGGAAAAGGTGGAAAGTCCACTAGGCAGGTAGAAATAGGAAACTGCATATCAAGGAAGGGGTGGTGATTGATAATACACATTTGAATGATAACTGAAGCCATTATTTGTGGTATATAATCTCACCCAGAGAAATTAGAATCTCACCCAGAAAGTAGAATCCTGGATTATGCTAATATTTAAAATATTATGCTAATATTCAAAAGTCAGGAAGGATAACAAAAGACCCACAAAGGAGTAGACCCAGGAGGTGGGCAAAAGGCCAACCAGGGACAGATAAATTAAAACCAGGCTAGGTACTTCCACCTCATTAAACATTCCTCTCAGGAGTCTTGTATTCATTCAAAATCTATTGACAAGTTTACATTTTTAGAAGAAGGAAGACTGAAATAGGAGTCCTTCTCTGAACTTTTTTTAAAAAAACTTCCTTGGCTGAATCTTTTTGAAAAACTCAAATTTGAATACAATTTTCCTCATCACAGTGCCTCTAGCTTTTTTGCTGTCGTTATCAGTTTTTTTTAATTTTTATTTTTTGCTCCCCAGTGGGATCTAATCCAGCTCCTTTTTGAATGAGGAGCCTTTTGAGATTCTATAGAACCTTATGCACTCTCTCCCCCTGAAAGCTACACATGTTCACTCAATGCTGTATATAGTTTGGGCTGAGACGTATAGACCCTAGCTTCAGAATCCTTGCTCTAGGCTTGGCGTGGTGACTCACGCCTGTAATCCCAGCACTTTGGGAGGCCGAGGCGGATGGATCACCTGAGGTCAGGAAAAAAAAAATACAAAAATTAGCCAGGCGTGGTGGCATGTGCCTGTACTTCCAGCTACTTGGGGAGGCTGAGGCAGGAGAATCACTTGAACCCGGGAGGTGGAGGTTGCAGTGAGCTGAGATTGCGCCACTGCACTCCAGCCTGGGCAACAGAATGACACTCCATCTGAAAAACAAAAACAAAAATATCCTTGCTCTAGAAAAAGACAAGATTTTTTCTTTTTGTGTGTGTGGTAAAAGCAAAAAACAAAACAAAAAACAGAACAAAAAGCCACACATATCATGAAGTCTACTCTCGTACCAAATTTTTAATTGTACAGAACACTATTTATAACTTTATGTACATTGTTGTACAGCAGATCTCTAGAATTTCTTCGTATTGCATAATTTAATCTATATAAATTGAACAAGAACTCTCGCCTCACACCCAGCCTGTGGCGACCACCATCCTACCTTCTGCTTCTATGAGTTTGACTATTTTAGATACCTCATATAAGTGAAATCATGTAGTATTTGTCTTTCTGTGACTGCCTTATTTCACTTAACATAATGTCCTCCAGGTTTATGCATGTTATCTCGTATGACAGGATTTCCTCTTTTTTAAAGGCTGAATAATATTCAATTTCATATAAAAATACACATTTTTTCTTTATTCATTCATCTGTCAATGAGCATTTCTTCCAGCTTTATTGAGGTATATTTGAAAAATAAAATTGTATATTTTTAAGGTGTACAATATGATTTATATTTGCATACATTGTAAAATGATAACCACAATCAGCTAATTAACACATCTGTCACCTCACAGCTGCCATTTTTTGCATGTGTGTGGTGAGAAGACATAAGATCTACTGTCTTAGCAAATTTCAAGTATAAAACACAGCATTATTAACTCTAGTCACCATGCTGCACATTGGATCCCCAGAACTTATTGATTTTATAAGTGAAGGTTTGTACCATTTGACCATCATCTTCCCATTTCCCACCCCCCAGTCATATAAGTGAGACCATGCAATAATGCAGTATTTGTCTTTCTGTTTTTGGCTTATCTCATTTAGCATAATATCCTCCCAGTTCATCCATTTTGTCAAAAGTGTCAGGATTTCCTTCTTCTTTAAACGAAGGGGTACACACACGTGTATATAGAGTTATGCATCACTTAATGATGGGGATACATGCTGAGAAATGCATTGTTAGGCAATTTCATCATCGTGTGAACATCACAGAGTGTACTTATACAAACCTCTATGGTATAGTCTACTACACACCTAGACTATGTAGTATAGCCTATTGCTTCTAGGCTATAAACCTGTATGACATGTTGCTATACTGAATACTGTAGGCAAATGTAACACAATGGCAAGTATTTGTGTATCTAAACATATCTAAACCTAGAAAATGTACAGTAAAAATATAGTATAAAAGATTAAAATGGTACATCTGTAAAGGGCACTTATGAAGGGAGCTTGCAGAACTGAAAGTTGCTCTGGGTTAGTCAGTGAGTGAGTGGCGAGTGAATGTGAAGGCCTAGGACATTCCTGTACACTACTGTAGATTCTATAAATAATGTACACTTGAGCTACACTAAATTTATTTAACATTTTTTCTTTCTTCAATAATAAATTTACCTTAATGTATTATAACTTTTTTACTGATAAACTTTTAGATTTTTTTATTTTGTAATAACACTTAGCTTAAATCACACATTTTATAGCTATACAAAAATACTTTCTTTATATCCTTATTCCATAAACATTTTTCTATTTGTATTTTTTTACATTTTAAAACTTCTGGTTAAAAACTAACACACAAGCACTCAATTTAGCCTAGACCTACACAGGATTAGAATCATCAAGATGTCATTAGGTGATAGGACTTTTTTAGCTCCATTATGATCTTATGAGACTCCCATTGTATATTCAGTCAGCTGTTGATCAAAATATTATTATGTGTCACATAACTGTGTATGCGTGTGTGTGCATGTGTGTGTATACAAAACATTTAAAATCCATTCTTCCATCAACAGATTCTTAGATTATTTCCATATTTTGACTACTGTGAATAATGCTGCAATGAACATGGCAGTGCAGATATCTTTTCAAAATACTGATTTCAATTCCTTTAAATATATACCAAGCAATGGGATTGCTGGATCATATGGTAGTTCTATTTTTATTTTTTGAGGAACCTCCATACTGTTTTCCATAATGGCTGCAGTAATTTACATTCCTGCCAACAGTGTACAGTGTATGAGGATTTCCTTCTTTACATTCTTGCCAACACTTGTTATCTCTATAGAGTTATCACTATAGAAAACCACCCAACTGCAAAAACAAACAATAAAAGAGGAAGAAAAAAAGAATATACAAAACAACCAGAAAACAAACAATACAATGATAGGAGTAAATCTTCCCCTATCAATAATAACCTTGAATGTAATATGTTTTGAAGTCAGTAAGTGTGAGGCCTCTAGTTTTGTTTTTCTTTCTGAAGATTGTTTTGGATATTTGGCTTCCTTGTGGTTCTACACAGATTTTAGGGGTTTTTCTTTTTTCTTTTCTTTCTTTCTTTTTTTTTTTTTTTTTTGAGATGGAGTCTTGCTCTGTTGCCCAGCCTGGAGTGTAGTGGTGCAATCTAGGCTCACTGCAACCTCCGCCTCCCAGGTTCAAGTGATTCTCCTGCCTCAGCCTCCCGAGTAGCTGGGACTACAGGCGCCCGCCACCACGCCCAGCTAATTTTTGTATTTTTAATAGAGATAGGGTTTTCACCATATTTGCCAGGCTGGTCTCGAACTCCTGACCTTGTGATCTCCCCCTCTTGGCCTCCCAAAGTGCTGGGATTAGAGGCGTGAGCCACTGTGCCCGGCGGTTTTAGGGATTTTTCTACGCCTTAAAAAAAATAAATAAATAAAGCCTTTGGAGTTTTGATAGAGATTGCATTGAATCTGTAGATCACTCTGGGTATGTATTAAAAGAACATTTGTTAACAATCAACAAATTGAAGAGACAACCCACAGAATAAAAGAAAATATTTGTAAACTACCCATCTGACAAGGGATTAATAACCAGAATATATAAGGAACTCAAACAACTCAATAGTTAAAAAAAAAAGAATACTCCAACTAAAAAACAGGCTAAAGGTCTGAATAGACTTTTCTCAAAAGACATACAAATGGCTTATGAAAAAAATGCTCAATATTACTATCAGAGAAATGCAAATCAAGATCACAATGAGATAGCACATCACCCCACCCCAGTTAAAGTCGCTTTTTTTTTTTTTTTTTTTCTTGAGACAGAGTCTGGCTCTGTCGCCCAGGCTGGAGTGCAGTGGCTGGATCTCGGCTCACTGCAAGCTCCGCCTCACGGGTTCACGTCATTCTCCTGCCTCAGCCTCCCGAGTAGCTGGGACTACAGGCGCCTGCCACCTCGCTCGGCTGGTTTTTTTGTATTTTTGTAGTAGAGACGGGGTTTCACCGTGTTAGCCAGGATGGTCTCGATCTCCTGACCTCGTGATCCGCCCTTCTCGGCCTCCCAAAGTTCTGGGATTACAGGCTTGAGCCACCGCGCCCGGCCTAAAGTCGCTTTTATCAAAAAGGGAGAGAACAATGGAAGGGGAGAAAGGAGAACCTTCATATACTGTTGGTTGGAATACAATTTAATACAGCCAGTATGGAAAACAGCATGGAGGTTCTTCAAAGAACTAAAAATAGAACTACCATATGACCCAGCAATCCCACTACTGGTTATTTGGCTGATAGAAAGGAAACCAATATATCGAAGAGATATCTGCACTTCCATGTTTATTTCAGCGCTATTCACAATAGCCGAAATATGAAATCAACCTGAGTGCCTGTCAACAGATGAATGGATAAAGGAAATATGGTATATATACACAATGGAGTATTATTAAATCATAATAAAAGAATGAGGTTGGATGTGGTGTCTCATCTCTGTAATCCCAGCACTTCAAGGGGCCAAGGTGGAAAGATTGCTTAAGCCCAGGCGTTCAAGACCAGCCTGGGCAACATAAGGAGACCCTATCTCTACAAAAAATAAAATAAAATAAATAGGTGGGCATGATGATGTACACCTTAGTCCCAGGTACTTAGGGATGGTGAGGTGGGAGGATTGTTTGAGCCCAGGAGGTCAGGAGGTTAGGAAGTCAAGGCTGCAGTGAGCCATGATCCTGCCACTATAGTCCAGCCTCCACAACAGAGTGCAATACCTTTCTCCAAAAATAAAAAATAAAAATAAAAGAATGAAATCCTTTCATTTGCAGCCACATGGATGGAACTGGAGATCATTATGTTAAGTGAAATAAGCCAAGTGCAGAGAGACAAACATCACATGTCATCACTCTTATGGGAGCTAAAAAAAAAGTGTATCTCTGCCGGGTGTGGTGGTTCACACCTGTAATCCCAGCACTTTGAGAGGATGAGGTGGGTGGATCGTGAGGTCAGGAGATCGAGACCATCCTGGCCAACATGGTGAAACCCTGTCTCTACCAAAAATAAAAAATAAAAAATAAAAAAAATTAGTTGCGTGTGGTTGCGCATGCCTGTAATCCAGCTACTTGGGAGGCTGAGGCAGGAGAATCGCTTGAACCTGGGGGGTGGAGCTTGCAGTGAGCCGGGATCCAACCACTGCACTCCAGCCTGGGCGACAGAGTGACACTCCGTCTCAAAAAAAAAAAAAAAAAAAAAAAAAAAAAGGAAGGAGTATCTGATGAAGATAGAGAGTACATTTTGGTCACTAGAGGCTGGGAAGGGTAGAGGGAAGAGGGAAATGAAGAGAGGTTTACTAATGAGTAAGATTATACAACGTGATAAAAGAAATAAGTCCTAGTGTTTCATGGATCAGTAGAGTGACTATAGTTTAAAATAATCTATTATATATTTCAAAATAGCTAGAAGAGAATAATTCAAATGTTCCTTGCTTAAAGAGAAGACAAATTAAGGTGATGGATATCCCAATTATACAGATTTGATTTCTACAAATTATATGAATGTATTAAATTATCACATGTACCCTGAAAATAGCACACATCTATTATATATCAATAAAAAATGAAATTATTTTATAAGGTACTTTTAAAGAGCTTACATATTTACCGAACTAATCTTTCTTTCTTTCTTTCTTTCTTTCTTTCTTTCTTTCTTTCTTTCTTTTTCTCTCTTTCTTTCTTCTTTCCTTCCTTCCTTCTTTCTCTCTTCCTTCCTTTCTCTTTTCTTTTCCTTTCTTTTCCTTTTTTCTTTTCTTTTCTTTTCTTTTCTTTCCTTTTCTTTTCTTTTCTTTTCTTTTGAGACAGGATCTCACTCTGTCACCCAGACTGGAGTGCAGTTTTGCGATCACAGCTCACTGCAGCCTCTAATTCCTGGGCTCAAGTGATCCTCCCTTCAGCCTCCCAAGTAGCTGAGACTACACACATGCACTACAATGCATAGCTAAATTTTGTACTTTTTGTAGATATGGAGTCTTTTATAATGCCCAGACTGAAACAATGTTTCAACAGGAAAAAATATTCACCTTCGGGTGCGGTGGCTCACACCTGTAATCCCAGCACTTTGGGAGGCAGACGCGGGTGGATCCTGAGGTCAGGATTTCGAGACCAGCCTGGCCAACGTGGTGAAACCCCGTCTCTACTAAAAATACAAAAACTAGCCAGACATGGTGGTGGGCACCTGTAATCCAGCTACCTGTGAGGCTGACGTAGGAGAATCACTTGAACCAAGGAGGTGGAGGTTGCAGTGAGCAGAGATTGTGCCACTGCACTCCAGTCTGGGCGACAAGAGTGAAACTCTGTCCCAAAACAAAAAACAAACAAACAACAACAAAAATAAACAACAAAAAAAAGGAAAAGGTATTCACTCAGTAAGTTAAATTTGCCCTAGACTGAGAGCATGCTTGCTAAGCACTGGGTACTGTGCAAGGCATGTTCCATATATTATTGGCAAGTATTACAATAGCCCTACAAAGTAGGCATTATTAAGTCTGTTTTCCAAGTGAGGAAACTGCTCCATGAAGTGGTAGAACCAGGATTATAAGGCAGGGAGGTTGCAGAAGCATCCTGTGATAACTTTATTTATCATGTCTCTGTCATAGTCCCCTCTTTTGCAGAGAAGGAAGGGATTTGGAGTCCTCTGTTTTGTTCTCCTCATGCTTCCACTTGGGATGACTTCTGTTAGAATAACGCTCCTGGCCTGTCTCCCCACCCTTCATGTGATGGGTGAGTTGGCAAGTCTGTACCGCTAAGTGTAGGGAGTATTAGGAAGCCTATTATGGCAGACTTTCTATTCCCTATCTTCCAATACAGACTTTAACCATAATAAACTGATATTTTTAATCTCTGTTTATTTCTTTCCTGTGTCTATCAGTTGGTTCTGAACTTGGGAATGAATGAGAGGTGTGCTACTATTCACTACTATTTCAAAATGTATCTCTTCAACCCATTTTCTACCCAGCCTGTGTCCTTCTGTCCACTTCTCTATTCCATATTGTCTCCTGAGTGTCTATGTGAGCCTGTCTGTGAATATACTTCTGATTGCCTAGATACCTATAACAGGAAGTGTGTGGGGGTATTAGGCCAAAGCTCCATGTGGTCCTAAGGAAAATGATCTACATGTGCATGGGAGAAAGAGGGAGAGAGAATGAAGGTGTGTTCCTTGAATTTGGCTCTGAGGGCTACCCTCACATAGCTATCATGTTTTTTGTCCTTCTCTACTAGAAGCAGGCTCTACCAGAAAAGAATGCTTAAAGCCCATTTCTTTTCCTATTGTTTCATTCTGCGACCACATACCTTCCTCTTCTCATCTCTGTGCTAGCAGTGTCAGAAGAGGGAGAGCAGTCACTATTTCAGAAGCCTTTTCTGTGCTTACTCAAAGATTGAAGATTGTTTACAGACTAAGGAAGTTCTCATTTTTCACAGGCAGATTATAATACTAGATAAATCTAACCTGTGTTTTGTGATTGTTATCTAGCATTCTGTGGCCCATACTTCTAACATACTTGATAAATGGTGTCAAGTCATCTTCTTAATTTCATCACACCCTTGGAAAAAATAAGGTAAGAGTCAGAATTATAGTCACCCTTTTACAGATGAAACCAAAAGTAGCATAGTTTCATTGCTTAACTAATCATTCTTCCCACACTTCCTTGGAATTTCAGGTGTTGGTGGGCCGACTGTTCCTGGGCCAGTTGCCTAACAGGCAAAAGGGGAACCAGACCATGTTTTAATGAAACAGATTTTGTCAGAAATAATATCAAAAGGTGTTCATTTTTAGTCTCATCAGTTGAATCTCTTGGAATATTCCACTTGGGCTTCTAGGGCTTCTGTTTCTCTCCTTCCCCATTTACCCTACGCTGCCCAACAATCACCCTGACACTTCCGGATATTTCTCACAGGGGAGAGAATCTGGGTCAATAATCATAGGCAGTGGAGAGGGGAAAAAAGTTGAATGTTCTAGGTATTATTCATATGCAGATTACATGAAAATAGTACCAAGTTTCTCCTTCCCATTTATCTATACATCTAAGGGTGTGCAGGTACATAAGGGATGGGCAGGTGCAGCAAAGGAGAATTCTAAGTAGACCATCCTACTGAAGAGTGTGTCTGATTTCTGGGAAATTTTGCCTAGGGCTACGGAAAGATTTATAGTCAAGGTCTGTTTATTTTGAGTTAAAGTTAGTATAACGTTAGTATAAAATGTTACAGCTTAGACATTATTTGAGTTAAATAAATTCTTATAAGTACATACTTCTGGAGAAATACGGAGTTTGTTTCTCCTTGGGTAACTTTATAAAAAAATCTTTCTATTGTTGAAGTATCTCTTCTGGGTCATCTGGTTCTTTTATCCATTCAGAAAAAAAATGCCAGTTTTCTTATGGAATCTCAGGATCTTGCCTTGGTATTAGATTTGAGACTGTAGATTCAAAGCCTCTTCATCATTCTTGAGTTAATAAATCTAGACAGCATTCGTGTGTCTGTGTGTGTGTGTGTAAGAGGCTGCCATCTGTGGTGGTTGGTGCTCTCAGAGAAGGCTTGTTGAAGCAGGAGTTGGTTTGTTTGTAAGCTCACAGTAGTGTCAGCTCAATTGGAAACTCTGCATTTGCCCTTGGGGAAGTCACTCACTTGGTACAAGTTTAGCTGGGATGTGATGCATGTTTGCCATTGCTTTAGAGAAGTTTCAGCCAGCAATTGACTCCTGCCTCATAGCAAGGATGTAAAAATCAGATGAACTGCTCAGATTCAATATGTGGGCTGAAAGATGGCCTCTTCTGGGTACCCAGTTCAGACAGGGGCTACCCCTGGCTTTGAGCTGTGTGTTAGCCAATTTATTCTATTTCTCAAATACTGTTTTCTGTGAGCCATTACTCCTTGGCAATTCATAAAGTAAATTTTCAGTGCATATTAAGCTCTAACCTCAATTCATCCAACCATGGAAAGAAAAAAGTCACACATGCATATATACACAAACCTCAGATTTAGCTTTTTCCCTTTCCAAAGTTGTTCATCATTTTGCCCTCCTATAGTGACAGAGAAAGTATACCAATTCATTGGGCATTTGAGCAAGATAAACCCATCACTACAGTTTTGGTGAAGCTCTGGAGAAATGCACAGTTGACAGTCGAAAGAACTATTTGTGGTGTCAGGGACACACACACAAACATATGCACATACTCAACAAGACATGGGAGGTGAGACATGGGTGATGTGCAGTTGAGGTAGACAGATGGAAAATGGGATGGGAAGCTTGAGCGTTTGGTTTGTTTTACTCCCTTGCCACATATTTTTCAGATGTACATTAGAGATAGATAGATAGATAGATGGATAGATAGATAGATAGATAGATAGATAGATAGATTCTTCTTTCCTTTTTGATAATTTATTTTTACTCTAGACTTAGTAAAAATGACCCCACCTGTGAAATATTAGCTAACGAGAAAATCATTTTGCTTTGGTTCAGATCCAGAATGACCTAGCTCAAAGAGGAAAGTATGACCAGCTGCCTTTGTCCAGGAGTGTCAGATGGGCTTCTGAAAAGAATTGCTTTCTCCAAATATTTTCTTTGGAGGAAGTAGTCCCAGGCATGTGTACGTATGCCTGGATGTGTGCACATACACCCTTCCACCCATACAGACACATGAACAAACTCATACATAAGACTTTATGTTCAAACTGGGGAAATCTGGCTTTTTTCTGAGAGTCTGGCAGCTCAACTTGCTAAAGAAAGAGGTTCCTAAATTCTGAAACAATTGTCAAGAGTCTCTTTGGAAACACTTCCTTGATGTTCTAATATATAGGGCATTTTCAGTGTTTTTCTTTCATTGGTTTAGAGTAAACTTCAGAAACCTGGAAATGATACTTAACTCTTCCCTTTCTCTCCTCCTATCACCTATGTCTACTGAATCATCAAGCCCTGTCATTTTTGGTCCTAAATTAATTCTCACATCAATCCACTTCTCTCCATGCCCACTGCCACTCCATCACCATCTCACACCTAGATCATTGCAATACCTTCCTAACAAGGTTCTCTGATGCCTGCAGTTCTGCCCAGATGCATCCATTCTCCATGTTGCAGTACAGTTGACCTTTAAACAACATGTGTTTGAACTACGTGGATCTACTCATGCATGGATTGTTTTCAACCGAAGGTGGATCGAAAATACAGTATTCATTGGATACAAAATCCACGTATACAGAGGGCCGATTTTTCTTGTCTATGGGTTCCACAGGGCTGACTGTAGGACCTGAGTATGCACGAATTTTGGTATGGGGGGTGGGTGGAACCAATCCCCTGTTTATACTGAGAGACAACTGTACTTTGCAGCCAGGGTGCTCTTTCTGAAGCACAAGCAAGCACAAACGATGTCACTCCCCTGTCAGACTTTTTTCAATGGTTCCTCATTGCTTACTGAATAAATTCTGAGTTTCCTTGATTAAGACTCTTAATACATGGATCCTGCCTACATAATACCCAGCACTCTACCCCCATGCCCCCCAACTCTGTTCCCTTCCCCCTCCACACATGGCTCTCTGGAAGTACCAAATTGTGCATGGTTTGAAGTACAACCTGTTCTCTTGTAACTCTCAGCCTTCTTATAAGCTATTATTTCTTTCTGGAATACCCTCCACTTCATCCTTGTCCATCTGGTCAACCTCTACTCCTTCTTAAAGTCAGTACAGAATTCACGCTTATAGAAGGAAACCTTCCTTGGCACCCTTAATCAGCCTTAGGCTGTTCTTCCTTGATGTTCTTACTACCTCCTTTGTATCTCTCAATTACAGTGCTGCTTATATTTCATTGTACTTGTTTCTTTCCCTGGGCTGGATATTCTGTGAGGGCAGGAACCATGTCTGGATCCTCAATATGTTACTCAGTACAGGGCCTGGACATAGTCGATGTTCAATCATCACTACATACATGACCTGGGCCTGGAATACCAAAGACATTTTTGGTTATATAAGAATAACTTTTCTGGTTATTGTGTTGATAGATCTTTTAATCATGGAGTGGAATATGAGGCTTGCCCCACCTAGAGTGGCCAGCAAATGGGACACCTCAGAGAGGCTCCTCTAGTGACTCAGAACCCAAAAAAGGACCCTGGGACTAACCCAGCTCCAGGCCTAGAAAACTTTCTACTTTGATGCTGTTTACTGTTACATGCTACTAGAGAACTAATACAAAAATGTAACAATTTGCCTGGATTATAGACGAGGACTATAAGGAATACTATTTGTCGTCTTCTTAACGTGTATTCCAGGTGCTCCACAAACTGACCCCTGCCTGGGTTTCCAGCTTTGTCATTCCCTCCTCTGATTCACACTTTACCCTCTGCCCACACCAAACTGCTTACAGCACCTGCTATGTCATGATGTGTCATACCTCTATGTTTTTATTCATGCTGTCTTTCTGCCCAGAGTAGCTTTTCCTTTGCTTAGGTAATTCCTACTAACACTTTAAGACTTAGCTCGGGCCTCACTTCTTCCAGGAAGCCATTTCTAACTAATCAACATGCACACACACACACACACACACACAGACACTGAGTCTAGATAGATGTCTCTATGAATCAGGACTCTTTTGCTTGCAAGTCACAGAAATACAACACAAATATGCTTAAGCCAAAAGAAGGGGGTTATTGATACTAAGAAAAATCCAGGCATAATTTTAGGCATAACTAGATCCAGGTGCTCAAATGGTGTCATCAGCAATCTCCTTCTATCTCTTGGCTCTGATTTCCCCTATGTTAACTAAATTCTCAAGCAAGTTCTCCACATGATGGCCAAGATAGCCGTCAAGAACTATAGATTTGCATCTTACCATTTAGCAACCCCAGTGGAAACACAGACCCACTTTCTTAAAAGTCCCAGCGAAAGTTCCAGAATTGAGTCCATGTCTGAACCAACCACAATGGCCAAAGAAACAGAATCTAGGTGGGATGAGACCCGATACCAAAAGCAGACATATTGGGCAACAAAAGCACTATATGCTCATACTCAGTTTTCCTCTTCTATGCTCCCATATTCCTCTCCCCCTGCCAGTAACTCCGATTAGACTGTATCATTGTGTGTGTGTGTGTGTGTGTGTGTGTGTGTACATGTCTCCTCCACTAGACTGTGAGTTCCTATGTTTATTTGCCTCTGTATTGCTAGAGATAACAGTATGGGGGCTTGGCTTCTAGTAGGTGCTCTCAATCAATGAAGAATGAATGAATGGCTCTGCTGTGCATTTTTAACAGATGATTAAATTACAGGGAGCCATACTGAAGGCCAAGTCCAGGCAAATAGTTTAATTTGATAATTAGACAAATTAATAACATGACTCTAATTTATTTGCTTATATGCATAAGTATTACTGGATTGCATGGTAAAGAGGCATAAATAGTAAACAGTTCATTTGACGTTCTAAAATGGTATAATAAATGCCTTCTATGTGTCGGGGCTGTACTAGACACTAAGACTAGCCTTTGCTGTTCATTAGCCCCTTACCATTAATGGAAGTCAGTACAGTAGAGTGGTTGTGGCTCTAGGGCCCTGGATTGAACTCCTAACATCTGCATTTACTATAATAGTTCAGTGACCTTCACTGGTTACTTAACCACTGTGCCTAGTTTCCTCTTCTGCCAAATGGTAATAGTACCTACCATAGAGGGTTGCTGTGAGGATTAAATGCAGAAATTGATATGAAGCATTGAGAATCATGCCTAGAACATTTTAAGTGCTTAATAAGTGTTAACTCTTATGGTTAGGTATTAACAGCAGCTCCTCCCTACTTAAATATCACTTTACCTATTACACTTGACCTGAGGCAAAGCCCTGGATTAGAGATTTAAAACTGAGCTTAAATATACCTTCTGGGCTTCAATATAAGAAAATTCAACAGAGTGGTAGCTCATCTCTGACCTGGTGCATTCTATTTTAACATAGAACTTACGATCTTGGATCTCTTAGTGTGAAAAGATTATTTCGCAGTGAGCCAGTAATCCAAGCCTCATGAATCCAGAGAAGGAAGAAGTGGTCTTTTCCCTCGGGGGAGGGTTGGTGATCCACAAAAGCTAGGAAAAGACTTTCTTAAATTCTGACATTGCCACTTCATATGGCTTACTATGAGAATTGGAGTACAAGCAAATAGCTTGTGTGGTTGAACAGGTTTTGCTAACAACGTATATTGGTTCTAAGCGGGGTCTTTGATGTAATGATGAGAGGATAACGTTTGGAGGTCAGTGGACCTATGCTGGAATCCAAGCCCTTCTCTTTACTGGCCATGGCATCTTAGGTAATAATAATGATTACAGCTTACTGTGAGTGCTTACTGTGTGCCAGTCACTGTTTAAAGCACTTTTCATGTATTACTTCCTTTACTTCTTGCAAACAATCTTATAAGGTAAGTTTTTATATTAATCTTCCTTTACCGGTGGAAGAGCTTGAAGGGCAGAGAAATTAAGTAACTTGCCTAAAGTCACATAACTAGTAACAAGGGAAGCCAGGTTTCCAACTTGGGCACTCTAGCCCTGGAGCTTTTGCTACTGAGTTATGCCTAGTGTTCCATTATTGGAACGCTAAGCATGTGGGAGTTATTTATATCCTACTGCTCAAGGTCATTGCCAAGGTCTGATCGCAAAAATTTTAAAAATTGCAACCTCAGGCATAAATGGGTTAACCACCTCTTCATGTTGTTTGCCAGCTCAACCTCTCTGAGCCTCAGATTCTTCATCTGTAAAATCAACTTAATTGTACCAATCTCATAGGGTTGCTATGAGGATTCAAGATAAGCTCGGACCTGGCTAACCCGGTGAAACCCCGTCTCTACTAAAAAATACAAAAAACTAGCCGGGCGAGGTGGCGGGCGCCTGTAGTCCCAGCTACTCTGGAGGCTGAGGCAGGAGAATGGCGTGAACCCGGGAGGCGGAGCTTGCAGTGAGCTGAGATCCGGCCACTGCACTCCAGCCTGGGCGACAGAGCGAGACTCCGTCTCAAAAAAAAAAAAGAAAAAAAACATAAAAAAAAAGATAAGCTCGGAGAAGCATTGAGCACAATATTGGACACATGGAAGGTGCTCTTTGAATAAGCATTGCTATTATTCTGTTTCTCCATTGTCCCTAGGAGCAGGGGCCTGGACTTCCCTTCCTTATTGCCAATGCTACTTCTTGATTCTAATTAGTCTGAGTACAAATTATTTTCTGTATGAGGGAGATACTACTGGGTTAATTACAAAACGGAGAAAACTTTGATGCCAAAGATCTTTATTAGTCCATCCTCAAACTGTTATTTTGCCTTCTGTGTCTTGGTTACAGCACTCACCAGGTCCCCCAACACTAGCTAATGTCTGTTCCCACTGTCAACCTAAGCTTTCCAACTGGGGTTCCTGCCAAGCTTTGTGTACTTCCACCTGCCATCTCATTATGGAAAAGTAGATCTGAAAAGTACTGAAATGCTAGACTGCTGGGAGACCCTATGGACACAAATATACCTGAAATGGATTTAAAATTGTAGCCAGTTATTTCATTCCTTATTTGTAATTTTTTCTTTATTGACGCCTTCCTGCTATTTTGAGTATATTCCTCATCATAGAAGCAATAAAGATTAAACTGAACTAAAAACATGGAAAGAAAAATGGCTACTAAAAAACCCATTTGCCATGATGAACCTGCACTCTTACAACTACAATGCAAATAGGTCCAATCCTTTGGGAAAGTGGCTTGGTGATTTGCTTCACGAACCATAATTATGGTCCTGCCCTTCAATACTGCAATTCCTCTCTGGGGATTCTGTCCTAAGGACAGACTTTAGCAGAAGTGAAACAAAAGCCTATAGACACAAATATTGTCTGTGCAATATTACTTTTGCTAATGAGAAATGGAAAATAATCTAAATGTTGAGCAATTTGATATATATTAGGGCCCATCAGTAAATGAGATATGAATGATAAAAGATTTACTTTAAAATATTAAATGAATATGTTACAAAGCAGTTACAACAATGTAAAATTGTATTATATGGATACAATCTAGAAAGGACTGCAGAAAATGAAAATTCTTATGTTAGGATGTGGGTCAAAGTATAGTCTATTCCTCCGCACTCAATGTCTTTGATTACTGATGTCAGAATTAGAAGTTTTAATGTGTGTTTGGGTAGATGGTGAGGAGTGGGAAGGAGCTGGAGAAGGAATTTCAAATTCCAGCCTTTTAACTCTATTTCCTGATCATCACCTTAGAAGTAACACCATCTAAGAAACTGACCTAATTTTGTTTTTAAATAAAAAGATGTACAGTAGCCATATCCACTCATCCAATCAGACGTACATATTCAGCCAGGCTCCCACTTCCCAGTCCTTCTTTTTCTTGTCCCCTTGTGGCATATAGCAGGACATGGGAGCAAATATGCTCGTATTTCCATCCCTGAACTGTCACTATCAGCTGTGTGACCTTAAGCATGTTACTTTAACTTATCTACACTAAGGCCTAGTTTGTTCATTTGAATAATGGGGCTAATAATGGTACTTACATTTTGAATTGGTATGAGAATTAAATAAGTTAATGCATGCAAAATGTTAACATAGTATGCTATTGACTAAATGTTCATGTCCCCTCAAAATTCATATGTTGAAATCCAAAACCCAATGTGAGTGTATTAAAAGGTGGAGCCTTTGGGAGGTGATTTAAGTCATAGGGAACCCTCATAAATGGAATTAGTGCCCTTATAAACAAAGCTTCAGAGAGCTCCTTTGCCCCTTCTGCCATGTGAGGGCACAACAAAAAGATGGCCATCTATGATCCAGAAAGCTGGCCCTTACTAGACATGAACCTGCCATCACCTTGATCTTGGAGGACTTCCCTGCCTCCAGAACTATGAGAAATAAATTTCTGGGTTTTGTTTATGTTTTTGAGACAGAGTCTCGCTATATCTTCTAGGCTGGAGTGCAGTGGTGTGATCATGGCTCATTGCATCCTCAACCTTCTGGGCTCAAGTGATTCTCCCACTTCAACCTCCTGAACAGCTTGGACCACAGGGACGCATCAACACACCTGGCTAATTTGTTTATATATTTGTGTAGAGACAGGGTCTCACTATGTTTCCCAGGCTGGTCTCGAACTCCTAAGTTCAATCTATCCTCCCATCTCTGCCTCCCAAATTGATGGGATTACAAGTGTGAGCCACTGCACCCAGCCTTCTGTTGTTTATAAGCCACTCAGCCTATGGTGTTTTTTATAGTAGTCCAAACAGAATAAGACATAGTACCTGGTATCATGCAAATGCTGAATATGTGTTAGTTTCTGGCTATAAAATTGAGATAATACTAGTACCTACCTCAGAGGGTTTACAGGGATTAATTGGGAGAATAAATGTCTCACCCCTAGCCAAATAGGTGTTAAATGTATGGTAAGTATCGTCATCAAAATTGTTGCACTGGGCAGTCTCTTCTGGTAACAAATTATCAGATAATGGAGTGAGTATTTAGTGATCATGCTGATACTGATCAGATTGGTGCCTGGAGAGAAGTACCTGCTAAAAATTTGTCTAAGCAAGCAATACAAAGCACAGTAATCTGAAGGTCAAGGGGAGCATGAGATGGTGATTCAGCAGGGAAAACATTTGCAGAATAGAGACGAAGCTCTTTTCAAAACCACGAAGAAACTGGAAAGTAAGCAGGATAATTAATGCAGATTATAGAAATCCTTGGGGCAGCTCCCAAAGAAGTATACTAAGAGGTCAGAGGCAAGTCAGCTAGAAAACCTTAAAAGCAATTTTAGGAGTGTTGAGCAAAAGCGGAGATATGATTTGAGGCTAGAAAAGAACAGGGCTAGCCGGGTGCAGTGTCTCATGCCTGTAATCCCAGAACTTTGGGAGGCCTAGGCTGGTGGATCACTGTAAGTCAAGAGGTTGAGTCCAGCCTGACCAACATGGTGAAACCCCGTCTCTACTAAATACAAAAAATTATCTGGGCGTGGTGGTGCATGCTTGTAATCCCAGCCACTTGGGAGGCTGAGGCAAGAGAATCACTTGAACACGGGAGGTGGAGGTTGCAGTGAGCCAAGATTGCGCTATTACACTCTAGCCTGGGCAACAAGGGCAAAACTCCATCTCAAAAAAGAAAAGAAAAGAAAAGAAGAGAAGAATGGGCCTAATGATAATAGCTAATACAAAATCTACATTTTTTTAGCACTTACTATTTGCCAGGCATTGTGCTAAGCAATTCATGTGCATTATAAAGCTTTGTCTTCCTTATCCTATGAAGTAAATTTTTATTATTACCTCTATAGTATAGTCTAGGCCCACATATACTTGACTATAAAACCTTATATTTCTGAAAATAAGTCATTGAATGTGGTTTAGAGGGTCCAAAATTAAATTCATCATCTTTCACCAAGGAATCCATCATTTGCTCTGTACTTGCCATCATAGCACTACTATCCACTCAGTCACCTATGTAAGAAACTTGGGAGTCACTACTGAGTTTTCATTTTTTAGGTAAACCAGTCACTAAGGCCTTCCAATTTTTCTTTCTAAATATTAATACTTCTCAAATCCATCTTTTCTTCTCTATCTTCTGTAGCATTCTCATCTTCCCCCACCTGGAGTATGCTAGTAGTGTCCTATCTGGATTCTCTGCCTCTAGTTTTGACTTCCTTGTAATCTATCCTACAAAGATTGCTTTGTAGAAAAAAAGTGTTTTTCTACACCTCTGAGTGATGTCTATGACGTTACTTTCCATGCCCTGACTTATGCCTACTTCTCTGGTTTCATCTCCTGCCACTCTCCATTCCATGAACTTCACGTAGTTCCTTCTTACTCACCTCGCCTGTAACTTTGGTTGTGTTTTATTTTCTACCAAGGTCACCCTTCCAATTCCTTTTCTCTCAGAATGCCTAAACTTTGAGTCTAAGCTTAGGCATCAGCACCTCCTGAAAACCTTTCCTGATTCTTGCCTGTGCTAAATGACTTTCCTTTACCCTCTGTACTCCACATCCCATGTTTGATCACTTACTACAATATGTTGAAAAGATACTTCTGGACATGGATCATGCTTTGTTCATCTTTATACCCCCTAAAACCTATCACGTGCTTGAGCCATACTTAGGTTTTGATACATGTTTTTGAACTGTTGCAAGCACTTAGGACCTGGATCCAAGGAATGCTTGAGGTGTAGACACTAAAGAGCCCTAACAGAAATAACTACTATTTTGGAAACATCTGCTGTGTGGTGGCCTCCAACTCTGATCAGCACTCACTTAGCCCCATACCTTGTCTTATTTTTCTCCATGGCACTTATCATTGTTTGTCATATTATACTTTTATTTATTGAGTTGTTCGTCAGACTTCTCACACTACAGTATCAATTCCATGAAGGTAGGAATATTTGTCTTTGTCCACTGACAATCCTCAATGCATATGCAGGGCCTGGCACATAGTACGTTCTCAGTAAATATTTTTTGAATGAATGTGGTAGGTATGGACTTTCAACATATAATCTTATTTAGTCTTCCCAAGATAAGTATTAATGTTTGTGTTTTAGAGGTAAGGAAAGGAAAGCTCCTCATCACCTATACAAAAAAGAACAGAGGTTTTGAGAAACGGGTGTATATATATTGAGCCTATAGATTCAAAGATGATTGATTCAAAGATCAGAGTCACATATCCCCATATCGAGGATACAACAAAAATGTGAGTCAAATAAAAATACCAATTAATGAGTGAATCTCTGCCAAGCTGAACTGAAAAGAAACACTGTGTACTCTTTCCCCCAGATATTTCACATTCTACAGATAGAGTCAGTTTTGAAACGTAAATAGTTATTTTTCTTTCTGTTATTCTTAAAGAAACTGGGGGCTTGTGAGGACTGCCATAGGAAAACTAGGAGGCAAGGTCATTGGAGCAAAGGTACAATTTTTGTAGACAAGCCCTTAAGGATTTACAGAGAAAAGTTAGCTTGTGGTACTGAGAGTTAGGATACCTCTTGTGTGGCCTCTATAGTCACAAACCATACCTACCTTGATAAGGGTAGATGAGAACCAAGCACTTTGCAAAAGTCAGAGTCTGGAGTTTAACCATTATTTTCTGGGAGTTGGTCAAATCTCAATAAAGGTGACATACCCTCAGAATCTTTGAATTCTACCTCAAGTTTTGCCTTCTGTATTCCCCTCATTTCAGTTCTGGATTCTTCTGCTTCATTTGAGACTTATTTCCAAGTCTCTGATCTGACTATTTTTAGTCTAGATAGATTAGGAAGGGAGGAAAACATAGGCTTAGGACAGGCAGGTCTGTTCCTATGGATTCTTGGCTCTTTTATTCCTCTAGAGGGGAAAAGTTTCCTAAAAGATGACCCAAGAATCAAGGTTTTTTTTTTTTTCTCTGTGTCAGTTCTCCCCAAAAGAGAAATATCTGGCATCTGTATCATACATCACACTTTATTGAGTGCTTTTCACTTACACTAGGGCATTTTAATCATCACAATCATTTTATAATTGAGGAAGTGGAGCAAAGGTATATAGCTAACTGAAGGTCACACAGGTAGAAAATAGTAAAATTTGCTTTGTGAATCTTAAATGATAGCAAACCCCAACCTTGTGTATCCTGTCGTGTATTAGACATCTCTACATCAAGCCCTTCAAACTTACCACGGCTAAAACTCAATTCATCATCTCTGGCCCCTGACTTCCAAAATCCCGCTACTTTTCTGTTCCTTATCTCAAAGGATGGAGCCCCTTTCCACCTGGGAGTTAACATTGACTTTTACTCTCATGATGTCTCTTGAAAATGTTCTCTCTTTAGTAACTACTCTGCCCCACTCTCCTATCTTAGACCCTCAATTCCTCTCATCTGAGTTGATGCAATGACCCTTCCATGCCTGCATTCTTATACTTCTTCATTCTCCACACCAGGGAGGCATTTCTTTTCTTTTCTTTTCTTTTTCTTTCTTCCTTTTTGTTTTTGTTTTTGTTTTTGTTTGAGACAGGGTCTCACTCTGTCGCCCAGGCTGGAGTACAGTAGAGCAATCTTGGCTCACTACAACCTCTGCCTCCCGTGTTCAAGTGATTCTCATGCCTCAGCCTCCCAAGCAGCTGGAATTACAGGTGCCCGCTGTGACATCCAGCTAATTTTTGTGTTTTTAGTAGAGACAGGGTTTCACCATGTTGGTTAGGCTGGTCTCGAACTCCTGATCTCAAGTGATCTGCCTACCACAGCTGCCCAAAGTGCTGGAATTACAGGCATGAGCCACCGTGGCCAGCCCAGAGGGACGTTTCTAAAGCACAAATTATTAATAGAGCAAGTCATTAAAACTCTTCAATAAATTCACATCACCTTTAGGTTAAAGCACAAATTCTTTAGCTTGGCATCACATCCTCCCTCCTGTCTCTCTACCTTCCCTGCTATGAACCCTGCACTTCACTGATTGAAACTTTTAGTTTCCTGAAAGGGACATGAACTGAGCTAATATTTATTGGACACCTGTTATGTGCCAGGTAGTGGCCCAAATGTATCAAATCTTGTAATTTAATCATCAACAACTATCCTATATGGTAGGCACTGTCATCGTCCCCATGTGGCCGATGAGAAAACTGAGACAGAGAGAGACAAACGAACTTACCTAAAGTCATGCAGTAAAATAAGTGGTAGATTTGGGATTCGAACCGGACAGTCTGTGTTCTTTACTACCCTGCCTCTTTCGTTTCTTACAGTCTGCCAACAATGTCCTTTTTCCCATCCCACTGTTCACCAGGCAAAACCCTTCAAGGCTTAATTTGAGAGTCTTCTTTGGGAAATGTTTCCTGACTTCTCCACATTCCTTACTACCTCTGATCCTTGCCATGGCTGAATAAGGTATCTCTCTTCTGGCTTCTCCTAGAACCTGTGCATACCTCTAATTATAGCACTTGACACATAGCTTACGTGTCTGTTCACAAACTTCTTGAGAGCAAGAAGTTTGCCTTAGTTGCCTTTTATCCCAACATGTATGCAGCACAGTGCCTGGAACACAATAAATGCTTCCTGAGTAACTATTCTGGATGATCTCCCACTAATAATTGTGGTGAGTTTCTATTTGTCAAAACTTATAAATCCACAGGTGACATCTTTCGCTATTCTGGAGCCATGAGAGCCTCTACAAAACTAAGCAGAGAGGGCTTCTAAATAGGATGGGATAGATTGTGAGCTGTATTTGTTAATACTTTATTTGAATATATTTTCACGTTTACAGAAAAAAAATACGAGAATAAGAACAAAAAAGAGTACTCATATGTTTTTTACACAGACTCACCTATTGCTAACATTTTCCCCACTTCCTTTATTATTTGCCACTCACTCTATCATCTGTCTATCTATCTATCTACACACACATAGTTGATTTTTCCTGAACCAACCATTGAGAGTATGTTGTAAGTATCATAGCCCTTTTAATCATAAATACTTCACTATTCTCTTACATATCCTCATACCATTATCAACATCATTAAATTTAACATTTATATGCTACTTTAATATAACCTACAGTCTACATTTCATTTATGGAATATTCCATATTCCAATTGTGGCAATAAACTGTCCTTTACAGCATTTTTGTTCTGATGATTATTGATTGGGTAACCTTAGGGGCAGTGGCTTCGTCTCTGAGCTTCAGGTTTTTTTATTTGTAACACGAAGGTGATGATGAATGCCTTAATAAGGTAGATGTTGGAGGAGTACATGGTGGTAACTTATGTGAAAGTACTCTGGCATATCGTAGTACGGCCTGTTCGACCATATAAGTACAGCATAGTGGGTAAACATGTGGACTCTGAAGTCAGACTGCCTCAGTTCAAACCCTCATTTAGCCACTTACCAAGTGAGCAATGTGGGCAAGTTAAAGCATCTCCGGGTTTCAATTTCTTCAACATCAGATAGTGACGATAGTGGTGTCTACCTCAATTGTTGTATTAAATTAGGTTCTATGTGTAAAGTGCTTAAAATAGTGTCTGGCTGAGTAAGTGCTCAATAAATGCTTAACTATTATCATTAAGTTTGACAAGTATTTCAAGGAGGATCCTTGTATTATGAAAAAACTGGCATAATATACTGTACTAAAACCTATCAGAGGAATAATAACAGTAATTAACAAATCCCAACTGAAAGATTTTTTAAAAACTTTTCCTGTCCTTCATCCTAAACTCTTGGAACATATTAATTAAGCTTTATAATATTAAATTCACCTTGTTACAAAGAGCTTAAGTGTCTCACTTCAGGTCACGATGCTGGGAATTAGGACCTAGCCCTTCATTGACTTTTCTTCCTGACAGAAATAACTCCATATTTCCTCTCTATGTACAGTACAATAGAATTCTTCTAAATTTGGCTTTTTGCCATGGAAACGCTTCACCACAAGTCTCGTGTTTCCTCTGCCAGACAAAAGACCTGAGACCTAATTAGGTGGTAATATTCAAAATTTTTAACCACCCTTGGTCTCAGTAGGAGCTGGGTTTTGGAAGGCCCCTTTCTGTTAGTCATGGTCCTGTAGTCACTGGATCAAGTTGGGGAGTAGGAGGAGCTTAAGGAGGGAGAGGCTGAGTGGCCAGGACCAAGGGAGTCCATGAGGGGCTCGGGGCAGTGATTATTCACAAACCATCACAGAAGCATGTTGATATTTTTAACTCCAGGTTTTTAATCACTGTGCAGAGCGTATCAGTCCTGGGCCTAGGAAAGCATTCTTAGCTAACAATTCCATGTCCACCTCTAATGCTGCCATAGAAAATTCTTGAATTCCTTGAGATCTTCCTGCCAGCGATAATTAGGTGGACAGCCAATACCATAGCATTGCAAAGAGATGATTTAACTAAGTCTCTAGAATCTTCTATCATTGCCCTTGGAAAAGTATATCAATGACACTAGTAACACTGGTATTTTGGCCACATTGCAAACCAGGTGATAACCTGTATTCTTGGCCTTTTCCTTAAGTCATGCTCTTGCTACTACATTTATGCTAAAGTCAAGGTGGGGCTTATTGGATACAGGGATTACACAGCTTGCTGGAGTTAAGTTAGGGAGTTTCCAATTCTATTCTTCAAGTAGAAGGTGTCCTATAGTTTGAGAATGGCCAAGGGTAAAAGTTAGTCTCATCCCAGTAGCTCACATTTATCCAGCTTTGGCTGCCAAGAGTAAATGGTATCCTAAGTCCATTCTGCTCCTCTGCTCTTAGGATTAAAGCTCAGATTCACGATGGTGGGCAGGGGAAGGGGCCACAGTGTGGACTTGGGACCTTGACTGCTGCTGGAGAAGCATTCCATGTGTCTTTGGGAAGACAGAGGTTCCAGTCTCCAATCCTGGACCCCGCAGGCTTCCCTTGGCCACCCAGGGATCAGGCAGGACTAGAGCTGGGCAGCCAAGAGACAGACAGAGCTGACTCAAGGCACCAGAGTGTCAGGTGAAGAAGATACTTGCAGGCTACCTGTCTTCCTTGGTCAGTCCTTCTCCCTCCAGACCCTCACCAGGTTCAGGCTAGAAAAGCTTTCAGATCACCTGTTGCCACCCTCTCTCCCTGCTGCCAGCCTTCCCTCCCCAGCCTTCCTGCCCAGTGCTCCCCATGTATCTTCCACGTGAAATAGGATGGACCTGGAAGCTCCCTCCCTCTCTCTGCAGCCACAGAATTCCACTTGTCAGAACGTTCTTCCTGCTGGTGAGCCAAGCCTGCTCCCTGCCTCCCTCTCCCACACAATTTTATTGATATATAATTCACATACCATACAAGTTTCCTGCTTACAATGCACAATTTAGTTTTTTCCATTTATTTACAGTTGCCCAACCATCACCACAATCAATTTTAGAAAATTTTCATGAACCCAAAAAGGAATCCTGTACTTATTTGTAACCCATTCCTCCCCACCACCTAAGCCCTAGGCAGCTACTTTTCTACTTTGTGTCTCTATTGATTTTTTCTCTTCTGGAAACTTCATATAAATGGAGTTGGGTAGCATGGGTTTGACCCACCTTCTCTGTGAAACTTTGGGTAAGTCACTTCACCTCTCTGTGATGCAGTTTTCCAAGCATAAAAGCAGAAATATTGGTTTCTACCTCATAGGGTCATAATGAGGATTAAGTAAGCTCATGCATATAAAACACTTAGCAGAGGGTTTGCTTTTATTACTGCTTTTTATAAAGTGATTTTCCTGGTTACTGCTGTCATCCTCAACTGGTGTGCTTTCATTGGGATGGGGTAAAGTAGGACATGGGGTGATAATGCAAGTATTTAGATTATATTCAACTTATTTAATAATGCATTAAAGCAGGTTTGTTTAAACCATGGCCCATGGGCTACATGTGACCCAGGATGGCTTTGAATGTGGCCCAAAACAAATTGGTAAACTTCCTTAAAACATTAAGAACTTTTTTGTGATTTTTTTTTTTTTAGCTCATCAGCTATCATTAGTGTTAGTGTATTTTATGTGTGGCCCAAGACAATTCTTCTTTGTCCAATGTGGCCCAGGGAAGCCAAGAGATTGGACACCCCTACTGATTAAAGCATGGACATAATCCATCAGAATGGGTGAGCACTGATGAAAGTCCCACGGTATTTCTGTTGGGTCTGGCACTAACCCACTAATTTCTGATCTGTAGAAAAGTCAAGGGTCCAGGAGATCACTAGGGTAACAGAGGAGGAACTTGGAGGGTTCTCAGCTGCTGCCATTTACTAATGGGCATGGAAGGATTTTAATATTTTAACACTCAGTATGGCCATGCCATCATATACTGGCTGTACATTGGGCTTGTGTAAGACTGTCATCTTCCTTGCTATGGACACCATACTTTTGGTTATAAAACTACATCCTCACTGTTTTTTTGACAGCTACACTACACTGCACTGAGGCCTGAGGTTGAAGCCCTCAAGCCTTTTCTATTCAGGCTGATGCTAAGTTTCATCATCCCTTAATAACCCCTGTTAGGTTGTGTTTTGGGCCTATGTTCAGAATCTTAGATTTCTAAATGTGATTCATGTTGATTGTTAAGCTCCTTGAATTAGGGTATGTACTTTATACCAGACACAATAAACAGGCTTTAAGGCTTCCGGGCAGGCAGGCAGAACTGGCAGTGGCAGCAATGACACCTATGTTCTTTGACTCCTCAGAAGTGGAAGGGACTCTGTTTAACCTTGCCCTTCACCATGAAATTCAAATATGCTACACATTGAGAAAACAGGACAAGGCCTGAGGGAAAAGAAGGAGATGAAAGACTATTAAAAAGGATAAAATCTCTGATCTACGTAGAGATGTGGCAAAGCCATACCAATTCTAGTTCCAAGCAGTTCTTCAAGTATAGGTTGATTTGAAAATAGCAACCAGGAAGGAGGCTTCAGAAATGCAAGCAGAATGAGCTTCAGGCAAAGCAGAGACATTCCAGGAAATTTAACTGAAAAGAAGAGCAAGGTGACTAGGAAAATGACCTTGAAATGAAGACACCATACGGGCTTCTGGACGGATGGTAGTGTGTGAGGTATTGTAGGGGGTGACAGCAGGGACAGGTAAATGGGGTGGAGGTGGTGTCTGGAACTTGTTTCCTGGGGTCCAGGCAAGGTAAGGTATTTCAAATCTTGTTATTGGGAGGGTTGGGTTTTGTTTGTTGTTGTTGTTTGTTTGTTTTCGTTTTTTGCTTTGGTCTGGCTGGCCTTTCAACGATACAGCAAGTGAGGAGAAAAGGCAGCCAGTGCAAACCGCCAGGGCATGGCTTT
This sequence comes from Theropithecus gelada, assembly GCF_003255815.1. Lineage (NCBI taxonomy): Eukaryota > Metazoa > Chordata > Mammalia > Primates > Cercopithecidae > Theropithecus > Theropithecus gelada. The sequence continues at coordinate 8,604,345 of NC_037689.1, read as the reverse complement.
ATCAGGGCTGAGGGCAGACGATCTGATGAGCCAGTGTGGTGATTTGTGTAGCCTGTCTAGTGAGGAAGGGAGAGGCTTTTTCTAGCTAAGCAGCTGGTATTGTCACTGTCCAGTGGGTTCACCTTGCCTGCTGCCTAGACAGAACCGATTTATTAAGACAGGGAAATTGCAATAGAGAAAAAGTAATTCACTCAGAGCTAGCTGTGCAGGAGACCAGAGTTTTATTATTACACAAATCAGTCTCCCTGAACATTCGGGGATCAAAGTGTTTAAGGGCAACTTGGTGGGTGGGAGGAAGTCAATAAGCTGGGAGTACTGATTGGTCAGGTCAGAGATGAAATCACAGGGAGTCCAAGCTGTCATCTTGCACTGAGTCAGTTCCTGGGTGGGGCCACAAGATCAGATGAGCCAGTTTATCAAATCTGGGTCATGCCAGCTGATCCATCAAGTGCAGGGTCTGCAAAATATCTCAAGCACTGATCTTAGGAGCAATTTAGGGAGGGTCAGAATCTTGTAGCCTCCAGACCATAATTTCTAATCTTCTGGCTAATGTTAGTCCTACAAAGGCAGTCTAGTTCCCAGGCAAGAAGCAGTTTTGTTTTGGGAAATGGTTGTTATCATCTTTGTTTTAAACTATAAACTATAAACTAAGTTCCTCCCAAAGTTAGCTCAGCCTACGCCCAAGAATGAACAAGGACAGCTTGGAGGTTAGAAGCAAGACGGAGTCAGTTAGGTTAAATCTCTTTCACTGTCTCAGGCATAATTTTGCAAAGGTGGTTTCAATCCCTCCCGTTGGGTTTGACAACACCTTAATCTTAAGGTGTTGGCTAATGAAGATGGAAAAAGAGCAAAGACTGCTCCAACTTCTTCCTGCTGATCAGGGGTGTAGTGGAGGTAGGTATTGACCCCAAGGTGAGAAGATTAGAACCACTTTGCAACTGTCTGAGTGTACTCATGCAGGCCTGGCTGGGGTTCCAAGGCTTGCATCTTGAAGGTATTAGTATTGTCGTCTATAGTTTTAGTATCACATTTAAGGAAACAGCATACTATAAGGTAAATAATGTGTACTAGGGTAAGGAGTGCAATTCCCAGTTTTGAAAGTAAAGATCTGAAAGCATTAGTTTGGGGACTTGTAGCCCACAAAGAATTTAGGATTTAGTCCAAACTGCAGAAAAAACTCAAGAACAGCTAACAAGAGGTGTACTATATAGTTTTTCTTTTGAAGCATCATTTTTCTCTCCCTTGTCCCCATTTTTATTAAAAACAAATCATGATAGAATTGATTTGTTTATAAAATAAACTTCAGTCTTATTGTACTTGGCCTGATTATTTGCATAAAGTTCAGCAAGAATAATTATTTTTCACATAGACTTTTAAAATTGGCTTTGATGGAACTCTGTTCTGTAAGGAATCTCATATAAAACTTTTTTAAAGCTGAGCCCAACCATGGGTTTGTACCCTCAAATACCTATGATTTGGGTGAATTCCCCTCCTTTTGAGGTCCCAAGATAACTTGGGGCTCCTGGGCCTCTCAGAAAGTGACATTCTTTACTTACCACAGGTGAGGAAACTTGTACAGGGACTGTGTAGACAAGGTATGAGGCCAGATTCCCCAAGGGGCTATTATTGGTTCTGTAAATCAACTTTGATTCTTTTTTTTTTTTTTTTTTTTTTGAGATGGAGTTTCATTCTTGTTGCCCTGGCTGGAGTGCAGTGGCACGATCTCAGCTTACGGCAACATCTGCCTCCCAGGTTCAAGCGATTCTCCTGCCTCACCCTCCCAAGTAGCTGGGATTGCAGGCATGCACCACCATGCCTGGCTAATTTTGTATTTTTAGTAGAGACAGGGTTTCTTCATGTTTCCCAGGCTGGTCTCAAACTCCCAACCTCAGGTGGTTCGCCCACCTCAGCCTCCTAAAGTGCTGGGATTACAGGTGTGAGCCACCGTGCCCAGCCAACTTTGATTCTTTAAAGAAACCATACCATTCCAATGAAAGCCTTGGTAAAATAACCAGTTTCTCCAAATGTGTCTGTTACAAAAGAAAACAGATTTTTACTGCACATATGTAAATAACTATACTGCCATAAGTTGAGAATACTCACAAATAGTTTCCAAATTCTGAAGAAATCAGGTGGAGAGAAACAAGTATGCTCCAAATTTTGTTTGCAGGAGTATATTTTACTTAATTGTTAAAATCTGTAAATAGTTCAAAAGAAAACTTTCTTGACTCTGGAAAACATAAAACGATTAGCAATGTTTTAAGGGAAAAGTCAAAAAAGATTACTTCAGCCTTCTATTTGAAAGTTTTTCCTCTATTCTAATGTGATGATTTCCAGAGTTATCAATCAGAAACTTGCATTTAAGAGCACCTGATTGAGTTTCATAGCTGATTATAAAACCATCATTTAGGCTGGGTGTGGTGGCTCACGCCTGTAATCCCACCACTCTGGGAGGCCAAGGTGGGCAGATCACGAGGTCAAGAGATTGAGACCATCCTGGCCAACATGGTGAAACCCCGTCTCTACTAAAAATACAAAAAAAAATAGCTGGGCGTGGCGGCATGCACCTGTAGTCCCAGCTACTCTAGAGGCCGAGGCAGGAGAATTGCTTGAACTTGAGAGGCGGAGATTGCAGTGAGCCGAGATCCCACCACTGCACTCCAGCCTGGGCAACAGAGTGAGATGCCATCTCAAAATAAAATAAAATAAAATAAAATAAAATAAAACCATCATTTAAACAGGATCAAAACAAGACAAAAAGATTAGGGCAGCCACAGTTAAATATAATCGACAAGGAAATTTGTTACCTCCATGGCACACAATAATTTAACCTAACAATTATAATTATTACTGATAACATACACTAATTCATATCAGAATAATAGGAGTTTCACATAATTTTGGAACATATAACAATAACACATTTACACAAATATAGCCCACAGAAAGCCAAACACCATTACATATTTGGCAATGCTTCCTGTATGATGTTTATACCAAATAAGCCAAATGTGTCATTTTTGAACTTCAGAGGGCCTAATGTCTAGAGGATTAATTAGGTCAGAAAATCGCATATTTTACAATTAAGTATGGGCTGGAGTGCAATGGTGAGGCCTTGGCTCACTGCAACCTCCGTCTCCTGGGTTCAGGCAATTCTCCTGCCTCAGCCTCCTGAGCAGCTGGGATTACAGGCATGCCCCACCACACCCAGCTAATTTTGTATTTTTAGTTGAAATGGGGTTTCTCCATATTGGTCAGGCTGGTCTCAAACCCCCAACCTCAGGTGATCCACCTGCCTTGGTCTCCCAAGGTGCTGGGATTACAGACATGAGCCACCATGCCCAGCCCTAAATTTTCTATTTTTATGAGAAAATATTTGACTTAAGTGCTTATTTTCCTAAGCCAATTAATTAGAGCTCTTTTATATAAACATCACACACACAACACATATAAATAAACAGACAGAAGATCCAGTAGTTGTAAGATTTTTCATTTGCCAGTTTCTTTACTGGATTACTGGTTTCAGGGAGGAGCCCTTGGAGAAACAGGGCCAGGAAACCATGCAGTTTCTAGGGCCTAATAAAGACACACAGGTGAAAGGCAAAGACAGATCCCCAAAATTAAGGGTGCCATTTTTTTACTGGATCCTAGATCCCCAAAAAGGAGGGAAAACTATGGGAGAAGACAGTGCAGTGCTTCTACCGTGCCTTTCATTGCAAGGCAATCAGCCCATTTTGTAATCAGCTCATCCCCCATGGGAGTCTCATCTCTTAGTGGGGGTTGGGGATGTTTCCATATATGCCAGGTGGCCAAGAGTGTGCTTCTCTAATCGAAACATCAAAGAGCCAAGTATCCCCCCCATTAACTGCCATTAACCATCCCCAAAACTATTTCCTACCTAGTTATTACATACCAAGCTTCTTTCATAATGCAAAGTAATTTCTGACACCCGCAAAAGTCAAAACCATCAACTAAGGCAATGCAAAACAGAACAGAACCTTCTATTTTGAGAGGGATCTATTCTCTTTCACTTCCTGGTCTGCTGTGAGGAAAACAGAGGTTTTTCCCAGGATGGTCTCTGTGGTGCCTCCTCTGCTTTCCCCAGGAGTCTCAGGCTGTTAGAATTATCTTAGGTTCTCTCATGCAGGCATCAAGAGTGGCAAGAAGACAAAATGGAGAATAACAATTCAGTCTACCAAGAAGAACAAAACTTTTTTTCCAGAAAAACAGAATCCAAGAAGAGGAAAAAGATAAAGCCCTTTTAAATACATAGAGCTTGTAAATTAGTTCCTTTTTTGGGGGGTGGGTGGAATGGAATCTTGCTCTGCCACCCAGGATGGAGAGCAGTGGTGTGATCTCGGCTCACTGCAACCTCTGTCTCCAAAGTTCAAGCAATTCTCATGCTGCAGCCTCCCAAGTAGCTGGGATTATGGGCATGTGCCACCACGCACAGCTAATTTTTGTATTTTTAGTAGAGACGGGGTTTCACCATGTTGGCCAGGCTGGTCTCGAACTCCCGACCTCAAGTGATCCACCCGCCTCAGCCTCTCAAAGTGCTGAGATTACAGGCGTGAGCCACTGCACCCAGCCAGATATCCATTTTTAATTAAGAAGATTTTAACCACAAAGCTCCTTTTGCTAAAAAAAAAAAATTAAAAACTTTTATTACCAGACTCTAGCCAGGACAGTCAGTCAATATTTCTGGCTTTTGAACTTTACCACAGGCAACCTCCCATGTGAAATTAATAAGTTTTAACTAAGGTTATGACTTAACCATGGACACATACAGTGTCTCAAAGGGATGGTAAGCAGTTTTTTGTTTGTTTGCTTGTTTGTTTGTTTTTACCAAGACAAGAACAGAAGCTATCGATGGATTTATAAAAAATCCTCAATAAATGGCAAAATTACAGAAATAACAAACCAGAAATGAATTATTCCAGAAGCCAAGAATTGAATCCAGGCTGCCGTTGTCAAAAAGACAAAGCCTTAGCTACTGAGCTATACAGCATTGAGCAGTTTCCATTGTTTTTCCCAGAAGAAGTCTAGAGCAGCCAATTTCAAGCTTGCAAAGGCTTTTAACTGCTCAAGATAATTTTTAGGGCTATGACATGAACCCCCAAATTCCTGTCCTCTGGATGGCAGAAGCCAAGAGAAAATATCCTCACATGGTCACAAGGCTAAGCTCTTAAGGATACAGAACAAGACAGAGATATTTCATCCTGTATTGGTTTCAGGAACCCATTGTAAAGTTTGTAACTGACCAGACTGCTGGGCTGGCTTGAAAAGCGGGTTTATATGGGCCCTAAGCCCACATTCTATCCTGTGATACCTCTCTTTCCATTACAGAAAGATGAATTGTTAGCACAAAGTGCACCAGATTTACTACAGCCTAAGACTAGTCTCACAAATCCTTTTTTCTGTCAATCAAACTCTTGCAGAGAAAACAAATATTGATGTTTACCATTTATACACACACACACACTCACAGAGAGAGAGAGAGAGAAAGAAAGAGAGACCAGAAACTTGGCTGGTAAAATTTCTTTTTTTTTTTTTTATTATACTTTAAATTCTAGGGTACATGTGCACAACGTGCAGGTTTGTTACATATGTACACATGTGCCATGTTGGTGTGCTGCACCCATTAACTCGTCATTTACATTAGGTATATCTCCTAATGCTATCCCTTCCCCCTACCCCTCCCCACAATAGGACCCGGTGTGTGATGTTCCCCTTCCTATGTCCAAGTGATCTCATTGTTCAATTTCCACCTATGAGTGAGAACATGCGGTATTTGGTTTTCTGTTCTTTCGATAGTTTGCTGAGAAAGATGGTTTCCAGCTGCATCCATGTCCCTACAAAGGACACGAACTCATCCTTTCTTATGGCTGCATAGTATTCCATGGTGTATATGTGCCACATTTTCTTAATCCAGTCTGTCACTGATGGACATTTGGGTTGATTCCAAGTCTTTGCTATTGTGAATAGTGCCGCAATAAACATACATGTGCATGTGTCTTTATAGCAGCATGACTTACAATCCTTTGGGTATATCCCCAGTAATGGGATGGCTGGGTCAAATGGTATTTCTAGTTCTAGATCCTTGAGGAATCGCCACACTGTTTTCTACAATGGTTGAACCAGTTTACAATCCCACCAACAGTGTAAAAGTGTTCCTATTTCTCCACATCCTCTCCAGCACCTGTTTTTTAATGATTGCCATTCTAACTGGTGTGAGATGGTATCTCATTGTAGTTTTGATTTGCATTTCTCTGATGGTGAGTGATGATGAGCATTTTTTCATGTGTCTGTTGGCTGTATGAATGTCTTCTTTTGAGAAGTGTCTGTTGATATCCTTCACCCACTTTTTGATGGAGTTGTTTGTTTTTTTCTTGTAAATTTGATTGAGTTCTTTATAGGTTCTGGATATTAGCCCTTTGTCAGATGAGTAGATTGCAAAAATGTTCTCCCATTCTGTAGGTTGCCTGTTCACTCTGATGGTAGTTTCTTTTGCTGTGCAGAAGTTCTTTAGTTTAATTAGATCCCATTTGTCAATTTTGGCTTTTGTTGTCATTGCTTTTGGTGTTTTAGACATGAAGTCCTTGCCCATGCCTATGTCCTGAATGGTATTACCTAGGTTTTCTTCTAGGCCTTTTATGGTTTTAGGTCTAACATTTAAGTCTCTAATCCATCTTGAATTAATTTTCGTATAAGGAGTAAGGAAAGGATCCAGTTTCAGCTTTCTACTTATGGCTAGCCAATTTTCCCAGCACCATTTATTAAATAGGGAATCCTTTCCCCATTTCTTGTTTTTGTCATGTTTGTCAAAGATCAGATGGCTGTAGATGTGTGGTATTATTTCCGATGGCTCTGTTCTGTTCCATTGGTCTATATCTCTGTTTTGGTAGACTGGTAAGAATTTCTTACCCTTTTTGCTGATATACAGGGTTTCCAGGTTCCCTTTCTCTGTAGCTTCCAGAAAAATGGAGTGGCTTTTCATGACCCTGCTCACTGTACTGTAGCTGTAGGAGTTGAGCCACTTTACAAAGAAAATCACCCTTTTCTGTTTTATGGAAACATAGGCAAAAGATTGTCAGTTTTGCAAGATGTTGCCCAACAGGTTGCATGGGGAACCAAATTAACATTTTCCATCCCAACAAAATACATATAACAAAACAGACACTAGTCACCTCATTCAGCACCCAGTATCAACCTGGCAAGGTTCGGACTTTCTTCTGTTGGTCCCTGTTGTCTTTGATCCACTCCAGGTGGGGAGGGATGACTTCCAAATAATAATTCACAATGGGTGATCTTTGGGCAAGGCAAAGACCAGATAGTCACCCTGAGACAAGCCTGTTGAGCTTTTTTTAGGGCTTTGAATGTGACCAGACAAATAAGAGGGTTCCCTGTGTTAGGCCTGCTGGACTTCCATCAGCAATTCCTTCTGAGATTCCCTCCGCATATACAAACGCACACAAAGACAAGACAGACAGAAGGCCTTCCAAATCAGATCCTTAACCAAGAACTCCAAGAATATCCCTTCCAAACTATCCTCCTCTTCTCTGTCTGAGAAATCTTCCCCAAATTTTCCTGATTGAGAAGCCTCCTGAACCAAGACTCTTCCTACTAGTTAGGGAAAGCCAAACAAGACCACCCCAGGAGCTGGACAGACACCATGCAATGGAGCTACAGACAAACCGAGACCCCTGAAGGAGCCAAACCAAGACACACACCCTGAGGTGGAGCTGCAAACTGACACCCTGCAATGGGGCTACTGACACCCCACCATAGGGCTACAGAGCCCGTCAGGAGAAGGAAAGAGGCATTGGCAATGCCTAGGATACTTACCAACCCAGTCACCCCGCAATGGGGCTACAGACAGACACCCTCTATATGGGGTTACAGTTATGGGATGCCTTCCTAGGACTATTTCTCCATTGCAATTAAATCCAATGCACATTGGGTTGGCAGCACCCCACCAGTAGAGAACCAGAGTCAGATCCTAGTCCAAGAGAAGTAGGTGGCCACTTGGGCTGGCCTCCGGATCAATCGCCAGAGGGGGGCTACTGAACCATGGGCAGGTAGCCACAAGGGCAATCCCAGATAAGCTCCCAAGTTTGTAACCATCCAGTGGGTTCACCTTGCCCACTGCCTAGACAGAGCTGATTTATCAAGATAGGAAAATTGCAATAGAGAAAAAGTAATTCGCTCAGAGCCAGCTGTGCAGGAGACTGGAATTTCATTATTACTCAAACCAGTCTGGAGCATATTACTCAAATCCAGAGCATTCAGGGATCAGACTTTTTAAGGACAACTTGGTGGGTGGGGGAAGCCAGTGAGCTGGGAGTACTGATTGGTCAGGTCAGAGATGAAATCATAGAGAGTCCAAGCTGTCTTCTTGCGCTGAGTCAGTTCCTGGGTGGGGGCCTCAAGATCAGAAGAGCCAGTTTATCAATCTGGGTGTTGGCAGCTGATCTGATCCATCAAGTGCAGGGTCTGCAAAATATCTCAAGCACTGATCTTAGGAGCAGTTTAGAGGGGGGTCAGATTCTTGTAGCCTCTAGCTGCACGACTCCTAAATCATAATTTATAATCTTGTGGCTAATGCTAGTCCTACAAAGGCAATCTAGTCCCCAGGCAAGAAGGTTTGTTTTGAGAAATGGCTGTTATCATCTTTGTTTTAAACTATAAACTATTATAAACTGTAAATGAAGTTCCTCCCAAAGTTAGTTCAGCCTACACCCAGGAATGAATAAGGACAATTTGGAGGTTAGAAGCAAGATGAAGTTAGTTAGGTTAGATCTCTTTCATTATCTCAAGTCATAATTTTGCAAAGGTGGTTTCAGTATGCAGAGGAAGATAACTGATGGCATCTGGGCACCTGATGAAAGAAAAGCATGTCCTCAGAAAGGCAATGGAGCAGCTCGGAAAAAGAAGGAAAAAGGTAGAATTGCAGCTTCTGTTTTTGCTCAACTCTGGAAGCTGAGTGTTGGGGTGGGGTACTGGAATTCAAGAGACCCTAAAACGCTCTCTGCAGACCTCAGAGCTGATGCCCACTGATGCTGATTCCAATCATAAAATCTCAAACTCTGTGCTATGAATACTTGCTAATGAAAACCCTGTGCTGTCTAGCAGGGCAAGGGTGTGTTTCTTAGGTAAAACTTCCAAGTATAGTTGGGATATTTTTCTCTAGAATGTCTTCCTGTCCCCAAGGCTAGGTGTCTCTTTGACTTTATCTGGGTTCATAATGTTGTGACTAAGAGCAGATGCTTTCTCTGTCTGAGTTCCAATTCTACTCCTACTACTTACTAGCTGTGTCATCCTAAGCAAGTTGCATCATCACTCTATGACTCAGTTTCCTCATCTGTAGAATGGCTATAGTGAGAGCACCTGCCTCATTGCATTTTTTTTGAGGCAGGATTTTGCTCTGTCACCCAGACTAAAGTGCAGTGTTACAATCACAGCTCACTGCAGCCTGGACCTCCTGGGCTCAAGTGATCCTCCCACCTCAGCCTCCCAAATAGCTAGGACCACAGGTGCACACCACTACACCTGGCTAATATTTATTTATTTATTTATTTATTTATTTATTTATTTTTGAGATGGAGTCTTGCTCTGTTGCCTAGGCTGGGGTGCAGTGTCGTGATCTTGGCTCACTGCAACCTCTGCCTCCTGGGTTCAGGCAATTCTCCTGCCTCGGTCTCCCGAGTAGCTGGGACTACAGGCATGCACCACTATGGCCGGCTAATTTTTTGAATTTTTAGTGGAGACAGGGTTTTGCCATGTTGACCAGGCTAGTCTCTAACTCTTGGCCCCGAGTGATCTACCTGCCTTGGCCTCCCAAAGTGCTGGGATTACAGGCGTGAACCACCACACCCAGCCATTTTAAAAATTTTTAGCAGAGATGGGGTTTCGCCCTGTTGCCCAAGTTGGTCTTGAACTCCTGGGCTCCAGCAATCCACTCGCCTCAGCCTCCCACAGTGCTGGGATTACAGGTGTGAGCCACTGCACCTGTCCTCATTGCATTATTATAAGGAATCATAACACAGGTCAAATGCTTAGAACAGAGTTTAGCATGTACTAAGAACTCAATAAACATTATAACTTGGATTTTGAGTCATTCTCCACCTTAGTTATTGCCCTTCCTGCTTTGTGTCTTCTGTAAATGTCCCTAACCAAGCCACTGAATAAAAATAATGTTGGCATGAAAAGAAATCTCTCTTCCTTTCTTACCGGCCTCCCATTCAGTTCTCTGAGCTGTCTGAACACTTCGGGCACATACATGTATATGCACTGTGGCTCCTAAGGTCTCACCCCTTACCTCTGTTGCACTCAAATGATCCAAACTATACTCAGGGGTTTTACCTAAGAAACACCCCCTTGCCCTGCTATTCAGTACAGGATTTTCATTAACTAGTGTTCACAGCAGTGTTTGAGAGAGATTTTGTGATTGGAATCAGCATCAGTGAGCATCATCTCTGAGGTCTGCAAAGAGCATCTTAGGGTCTCCTGAATACCAGCACCGCTGACAACACTCAACCACCACAGTTGAGCAAAAACAGAAGCTGCAACTCCGCCCTTTTCCTTCTCTTTCTGAGGACCACTCCTCACATCCTTTATTCTCCTTGTATTACTACACTTCTTCCCCCAGGAGGCTGCTCCTTCCATCTTTTCTCCCTCCCTACCTTCTTCTCTTTCTACCTGCACCGCCTACCCATCATCCAGTCATACAAGCTGGTTACCTAGAGTCATCATCCTAGATCAGGGATCAGCAAATATTTTCCTGTAAAGAGTCAGACAGTAAATACTTAAGACTTTGAGGGCCACATATAATCTCTGTCACAACTACTCAACTCTGCTGTTGTGGCGCAAAAATAGCCATAGCCAATATGTAAATGAATGGATGTGGCTGTGTTATAATAAAACTCTTCTGTAAACACAGGCAGTGGACCAGTTCGGCCTGCAGGCTATAGTTTGACAATAATTATTGCAAGGCATAACTTTTTCCTCAAAACCCATTCTCTCATCTAGTTCATAAAAATATCTTCAATTTGTCCACTTCTTGCCAACTCTGCTACTTCCACCATGGATCAAGCCACTGTCATCTCATGCCTGAACCGTTCATTGCAGTATTTTCCTGATTGGTTTCTTTCACTCTACTTTTGTCCTACAGTTCACATAGCAGCCGGAGTGTTCCTTTCAAAGTTAACATTTCATTTCTATTTAAAACCATTCAATGGCTTCATACTTTTGTTAAGATAAAGACTCAAATCTTTATATGGTTTATATGATACTGCATGACCAGAGTAGGCCTACTTTTTCAGTCTTTCCTTTTACCACCCTTTCTTGATGACTATGCCTTATCCACACGGGCCTTCATTTAGTTCTTCAGACATGCCAAGCACTTTTATACCTCAGGGCCTTTGCATAAACTATTCCCTGTACTAAAAATCTGCCCCCTTCCCCATCCCTTCATTTCCATTAATCCACATGGAATGAATGCCTATTCATCTATCAATCCTCAATTCAAAGGACATTTGCTTAGGAAAGCCTTCCCTACTCAGTCCCAGACTAGAAGATGCCCCACATAAATATGCTTTCAGAGCTCCACATAATTTTTCTTCCTAGAACATATCCCAATTTATAATATGCTGTGGTTCATGTGAGTATTTGATTAAAGCCTATTTCCCCTACTAGGATGTAAGCTCCGTGATAGCAGAGACTGGGTCTATCTTCTACCTTGTTATTAACATAGACCCGAAACCTTTAATAAAACTGATTTGTAATAAGCTTAATTTTCAAAAATATTTTGTTGGGGGTATAATTGGTGTATAATAAGCTACATATATTAAAAATGTAGAATTTAATAATTTGGAAATATATACATATATATACAGTTAGTCATCTGTATCTGTGGGTTCCACATCCAAAAATTCAATTGACTTCAAATTAAATATATTGAAAAGAATAAAATTTAAAAGTTACAATGCAACAATACAAATAATGCAGATAAAAAATAAAGTATAACAACTATTTACACAGCATTTACCTTGTATTAGGTATTACAAGTAATTTAGAAATGATTTAAAGTATATGGGAGGATGTGCATAGGTTATATGCAAATATTATGCCATTTTACATAAGGAATTGAGCATCGGTGGATTTGGTATTTGTGGGAGATCCTGGAACCAATATTCTGTGGATACCAAGGGATGACTCTCTCTCTCTCTCGTGTGTGTGTGTATATATACATATACACATATATACATATATACACGTGTGTGTCTGTGTATGTATATATAACATCATCATAATCAACATAATGATTATGTTCATCACCCCTCAAAATTTCCTCATGTCACAATAGATCAGTTTGCATTTTCAAGTTTTGGGGTTTGTTTTTGCAACTGGGAAGTTATTTTCATTGTTTTCATTTCTTTCTCATCCAATTTAACCACCTCCTCTCCTCTCTTCTTTGTTATGGTAAAATATATATAGCATAAAATTTGCCATTTTAATTATTTTAAGTGTACAATTCAGTGACATTAATTATATTCACAATGTTGTGCAATCATCATCACTATCTATTTCCAAAACATTCTTATCAATCCAAGTAGGTACTCTATAAGCATTAAGCAACTAACTCCGCATTCCCCTGCACCCCAGATGCTGGTAATTACTAATTTACTTTCTGTCTCGGTGAATTTGCCTTTTGTAGATATTTCACATAAGTGGGATCATAAAATATTTGTCCTTTGTGTCAGGCTTATTTCACTTAGCATAGTGTTTTCAGTGTGCACCCATGTGGAAGCCTGTATCAGAACTTCATTCCTTTTTCATTGCTGAATACTATTCTATCATATGTATATACTATATTTTGTTTATTTATTCATTGCTGATGGACACTGGGGTTGCTTCCACCTTTTCTTTTTCTTTTTCTCTTTTTTTTTTTTTTTTTTTTGAGATGGAGTCTTGCTCTGTCACCTAGGATGATGGAGTGCAGTGGCACTATCTCAGCTCACTACAACTTCTGCCTCCCAGGTTCAAGCGATTCTCCTGTCTCAGACTCCCAAGTAGCTGGGATTACAGGCACACACCACCACTCCCGGCTAATTTTTGTATTTTTAGTAGAGACGGGGTTTCACCATGTTGGCCAGGCTGGTCTCGAACCCCTGACCTCAGGTAATCTGCTCGCGTCAGCCTCCCAAAGTGCTGGGATTGCAGGCATGAGCCACTGCGCCCGGCCACTTCCACCTTTTGACTATTGCGAAAAATGCTGCAGTGGATAGTAGTGTATAAGTGTCTGTTTGAAAACCATTTTCAATTATTTTGGATATATATCTAGAAATAGAATTATTGAGTCATATGGTAATTCTATGTTTAGATGTTTGAGGAAGCATCAAATTATTTTATATGGTAATTGAACCATTTCACATTCCCACCAGCAATGTATGAGAGTTCCAATTTAGCCGCATTCTTGCCAACACTGAGTATTTTCCATTTTCTTAAATTACAGTCACCCTAGTAGGTATAAAGAGGCATCTCATTGTGACTTTTATTTGCATTTTCCTAATGACTAATGATATTGAACATTTTTTATATGTTTATTGCTATTTGTATATCTTCTCTGAGGAAATATCTACTCAAGTCCTTCTCACATTTTTCAATTGGGTTGTTTATGTTGTTAAGTTGTAGGTTTTCTTTGTATATTTTGAATATTAAACACTTCTCAGATATATGATTTTCAAATATTTTCTCTCATCCTGTAGGTTGTCTTTTTGCTTTTTTTTTTTGAGATGGAGTCTCGCTCTGTCACCCAGGCTGGCTGGAGTGCAATGGCACAATCTTGGCTCACTGCAACCTCTGCCTCCTGGGCTCAAGTGATTCTCCTGCCTCAGCCTCCCGAGTAGCTGGGATTACAGGCATGCACCACTGTGCCCAGTTAATTTTTGTATTCTTAGTAGAGATGAGATTTTACCATCTTGCCCAGGCTGGTCTTGAACTCCTGACCAATGGTGATCCACCCACCTCGGCCTCCCAAAGTGCTGGGATTACAGGTGTGAGCCACTGCGCCCGGCTTTACTTTCTTAATAACACCCTTTAATGCACAAAAGTTTTGAATTTTGATGAAATCCAATTTAGTTATTTTTTTCTTTTGTTGCTCATGCTTTTGGTGGCATATCTAAGAATCCATTACCAAATCTGAGGTTATGAAGATTTACTTCAATGTTTTATTTTAAGTATTTTATGATTTTTACTCTTGTATTTAAGTCATTGATCAATTTTGAGTTAATTTTTGTACATGGTTTGAGGTAGGAGTGTAAAGCCCCCCCCCCTTTTTTTTTGGCATGTAGAAATCGAGTTGTCTCAACACCATGTATTGAAGAGACTATTTCTTTCGCCATTGAATAGGCTTGACAACCTTGTCAAAAATTAACTGGGTATAGATGTACAGGTTTATTTATGGGCTCTCAATTCTATTCCACTGATCTATATTTCTCTCATTATGCCAGTAGCACACTGTTTTGATTACTGTAGACTTTTAGTTAGATTTGAACTCTGGAGTGTGAGTCCTCCAACTTTGTTCTTTTAGAAGATTATTTTGGCTATTCAGGGCCCTTGCAGCTCCATATGAATTTGAGGATATGCTTTCCCATTTCTGCAAAAAAAGGGGAGCTTTTGGAATTTTGGTAAATATTGTGTTGAATCCGTAAGTTTCTTTGGGTAGTACTGGCATTATAAAAATATTAAGTCTTCTTACCCATGAATATGAGGTGTCTTTCCATTTATTTAGGTCTTTAATTTCTTTCAGTCATGTTTTATAATTTTCACTGCACATGTCTTTCACCTGCTTGGTTAAATTTATTCCTAGGTATTTTATTCTTTTAGATGCCACTGTAAGTGAAATTGCCTTCTTAATTTCTTTTTCAGATTGTCCATTGCAGGTATATAGAAACACAACTGATTTTTGTGTGTTGGTCTTGTACCTGGCAACTTTGCTGAATTCTTTAATTAGCTTTAATAGTTTTCTTCTGGTTTCCTTGGCATTTCATATACATTGGATCATATTATCTCCAAGTAGAGATAGTTTTAATTATTTCTTTTCAATTTAGATGCGTTTAATTTTTTTCTTGTTTAATTTATCTGGCTAGAATTTTCAATACAATGTTGAATAGCAGTAGTGGGAGTGGGTATCTTTGTCTCGTTCCTGATCTTAAAGGGAAAGCTTTCAGTCTCTCACAGTTCAGTATGGAATTCATTATGGTTTTGTGTAAATGCCCTATAACATGTTGAGGAAGTTCTCCTCTATTCCTAGTTCTGAGTGATTTTTATCATAAAAGAGTATTGGATTTTGCAAATGCTTTCTCTGCATCATTGGAGACAATCATGTGGATTTTTTCTCCCATCTATTAATGTGTTTTATTACATTGATTGATTTTTCTCTACATTGTGCTACTCTTCCATTCCTGGGATAAATCAGTTTAGGTAGTTTGTGTGTTTCAAATAATTTATCTACTTCATCTAGGTTATTAAATACTTTAGTGTACAATTGTTCACAGTATTCTTTTATAATCCATTTTTATTTTTATAAGATTAGTAGTAATGTCCCCACTTGATATTTTATTTATTTTTGTCTTCTCTCTTTTTCTCCATCAAATAGCTAAATATGTGTTAATTTTATTGACCTTTTTAAAGAATTAACTTTTGGTTTCATTTATTCCCTCTTTTTGTTTTTCTATTCTGTTTTTTTTTTCTCCACTCTCGTCTTATTTCCTTGCTTCTGTTAGCTTTTGTTTTAGTTTTCTCTTCTTTTTCTAGTTCTTCAAGGTATAGAGTTACTTTATTGATTTGAAATAGTCTTTCTTTTTTAGCGTAAGCATTTACAGCTATAAATTTCCCTCTAGGCACTGCATTTGCTGCATCCCATACGTTTTGGTATGTTGTGTGTGTTCACTGAAGTGTCTGCTCCCTAGCTTATATTCAGCTACTAGTGTTTTGACAGCGATTTCCTTGAACGTCCATAGCTTAAAACAAACAAACAAACAAACAAACAAATAAAGAAATACCTTTCCCAGTCTTTGCAGACTGGCTAATGATCAGCTCAAGGTGAAAGCTTAAGGGTATCTCAGCTCTTTTCTGAGCATGTGCCTCTCCCTAGGCATGCATGTGGCCTTCTTAATTCCCCTGTATGAGTGGCGTTTTGAATGTTTGAATTTCCCAAAGAAACTCTCCCCAGCTTTTATTCCCAGGCCTTAAACAATCTAATATATATATATATATTTAGAGACAGGGTCTCACTCTGTCACTCAGGCTGGAGTACAATAGCTTACTGGGTCCTTGAACTCCTGGGCTCAAGCGATTCTCAAGTGATTCTCCTGCCTCACCCTCCCGTGTAGCTGAATCTACAGATGCACACTACCACACCCAGCTATGTATTTTCTTATTTATTTATTTTTGCAGAGATAGGGTCTCACTATGTTGCTCAGAGTGGTCTTGAACTCCTGGGTTCAAGCAAAACTCCCACCTCCACTTCTCAAAATGCTAGGGTTACAAGTGTGAGTCATTGTACCTGGCTAATTGTAAATATTAAAAGTAATCTTTTGGTTCAGGCATCTGTGCATTGTCAGTTCAACTTTCAGTGTTTGCAAGAAATGAGAAATGCTTTTTCAACCTGAATTTCAAACCAAGTGAAACAGAGATGAGCACCTTGTATCTATCCTTCAGGTAGCCCCTAAACAGGTTAGAATAGACATACCCAGTAGCTTGGAAATAAGGTCTCCTCTTCTCTTTCGGGAACCAGGGACCAAGATCCCACACTGGGAATGCAAGTTAAGACTACTGCTGCACAGAGGAGAAGGTGAGGGAGGGCAAGTAAAAGTGTCACAAAGCTTCCCTACCACTTTGAAGTTGCATTTTTCATAATTAAGCATTCACTTGATTGGTTGCTGTAAACCCTTAATTGTTTTACAGAATTCTGATAAATTTGTTCTTCTTTCAAAAAAATTAGTATTTTTGGGTACATAATAGGTGTATATATTTACGGGGTACATGAGATATTTTGATATAGGCATACAATGCATAATAATCACTGTTATAGTTTGGACATTTGTCCCCACCCAAGCCTCATGTTGAATTATAATCCCCAATGTAGGAGGTGGGGCCTGGTGGAAGGTGATTGGATCATGGGGGCAGATCCCTCATGGCTTGGTGCTGTCCTCGCTATAGTGAGTGAGTTCTTGTGAGATCTGGTCATTTAAAAGTGTGTGGCACCTCACCCCCGCTCCCCCAACCCCACCACTCTTTCCCTCTTGCTTCTGCTTTTGCCATGTGATGTGCCTGTTCCTGCTTTACCTTGAGTATAAGCTCCCTGAGGCCTCTCAGAAGCCACGTGATGTCAGTGCCATGATTTTACAGCCTGCAGAACAGTGAATCAATTAAATCTCTTTTTAAAATAAATTATCCCATCTCAAATATTTCTTTATAACAATGCAAGAATGGCCTAACACAGTCACATCAGGGTAAATGTGGCATCCATCACCTCAAGTATTTATCCTTTCCTTGTGTTACAAACAATCCCATTATACTCTTTTAGTTACCTTAAAGTGTATAATAAATTATTGTTGACTGTAGTCACCCTATTGATTCTGATAGTTTTTGCTTGCTTTACAATGTTTTTGTTGAAGGACAGACACTCCCATAAGCCGTCTAGGTGATTCTGATGCAAGATCTTGTTTGAAAACCTCTGGTCTGATCTGCCATGTGGCCTATAATATGTGGCTCATTTTCCAAATGGCATAGCTAGAAACTTTGTGGCAATATCTGGCAGCACTATACCAGGATTCTTTGAGAAATCCAGAACAGGTATCCAGTAGTGAGTCGACCTCCACTCATGTCTCCCTTTCCTACTGCTCCCAAGTGGAGAAGACAGTCATGCCATTCACCAGTGGCTCCACAACCCTTATATTAGTGGACTTTTACCTAGGTGAATCAACATCTAAGTAAAGAAAGCCAGACCAGCTATGGATGGACACAGATCTTGGCTTAACCCCACTCTACAGAGACAGGGTTGCTGATAATAATAGTCATATAAAAGGCCATAGACCCCAAATACAGAGATTGAAAGAAATTCAAGTAATTCTCAAATAAATGATGTTCTGGGGAAATGGAGATACCTGAGTTTCCAAGTAGAAGAAGCTTGGATAATCGTTCTGTTTGTAAATGTGCAGGGTGAGAGCAAACTAGGGAATTTGTTCTGAAGCTTTTGCATAGCAAGCATACTATTTTGAATTAGGTTGTATGTTTTTCTGGGGACTCTGAGGGTGACTAACGGAGATCATAAGGAGTTTAAAGTCCCAATCCTGCCCTAATGCCAACCCAGGTATTTCTCCCCTAGCTGGCCCTAAATTCTCTTGGCTAATAATGACAAATCATGCAGAAATGGACTCGATTGGGTTGAGGAAAGAACTAGCCTGATGAGACAGCAAAAATCTCCAGCCTCACTGTCTAGGGTCAGAGTTCTCCTATATAAAAGTCAGAGATGAAAAGTCTAAACTGGAGTCACCAGGCTTGAAAGTGTGTACACCCAGACCGCTGCACTCACGTGGTTCCCTAAGAGACCACATACCACACCCCACACACAGGCTTTGAGCTGAGACACAGCATTATTCTACTCTAAAACAACAACAACAAAGCATTTATTTCCAAAAAAAGGGACAAGGTCACAAGAAAAGGCCTATAATAATTAACCAAGTCAATGGAAAACTCATTTTTAAAATACCCCCCATGGAGTTTTAGGACAAAACAACAGCTTAGTGAATGTTTGGTTACAGTTTATAGCTATTTCTTTTGCCCTTGATACACTACTGTGATTTTTCAGCTTTCTCTGCCAATCTTGCTCAGCACTAGTGGTTCTCAGGTTAAAGTCCAGGTATGTAAATGGAATAGCCCTATTTGCAGCCTTGGTATGTGGGCTCTTCTGAGCCTAGTGGCCCCATTTGTTGATTTTTGTCAGTTGTTAGCCTGGCAAAGGGAATAGGAACTATACCAGTTAAAAAAGTAGAGCCCATATCACATGTTCAGTAGATGAAATTCAATAGAGAAAACATGTTGGGAGGGCTGAAAGGCCAAAGAAGAGAAAGCGAGGCAACTCAGAGATTAGCAATAGTAGAAACCTGCTTACTACCACTAGGGCTGCAAGAAGACAGGAAGGAGGTAGTGTTACTATAGCTCAGGTGCCAAGTTCATTGCAGAGACTTCCAGGTAAAAGCTATAACAATGGAGGGAAAGTTTGTCATCAGAAACTAGAACTTAGGAGTAGACACAGCCACAGCTGGAGATGCCACTTGAATTAGACGACACTACTGGATACCTTTTGATTTTGACCAACCAGCATCCATTCCCACTTCTTGTGATACCTACGCCATGATTGTCCTTTCCAGGGAACTCTTCCTGGAGTTGGGTACAGTTTTAGTAGTACTGTCAATCAGTGCTATGTCCAACCCTAGCCAAGGCATGGGTGGGCATATAATACAAAGTATGTCAAACACACCCTCTCTCAGGAATTTGAATCTTGAGAATAAGAATAGAAAAATATTGGAACTGTTTCAGCCATACTGTGGTACCTTGAAAAGACCATGCCTCTTTTCCTATATAGCTAGATCCCCAGAGACACTCTAGTTTGTATTTTATCCCTCCTCAAGCCTTTATCGACTTAGCCCAAGTTTTCTTAAGTCTGAAAAGTTTGAACTACAATGTTTGCCATGCCCCCGTACACCAAGTCCTTGTTTACGATCCTCAGAATGCCCTTATATGTCTCTGTGGCCTTAAGAATGTCTACTCATCATTCAATACCCAATCCAGATATAACTTCTGTGAAATCTTTCCCAGTCCCTATCTTCTCAAGAAAAGTTTAGCGCTTATCTCCTCTAGTTTCCCATGACACTCGATGCATATTTCTGTTTCAGTACTTATCATATTGAATTATTTTATGTTCGCCTGTCTGTCTCCCTTCTAGACCGTGAGGTTAAGAGCAGGACCATGTCTTATTTTTACTGAGGATTCTCAGTACCTAGCTGCTTGGCACATAGTAAATGCTTATTAAAACATTTGTATGAATGTATGAATAAATAAATGGATAATATAGCCAGCATATCTCCGTTCAATTATAGTACAAGCCAGAGTTCTTTCTTTCTTTGCATGTAAAAGGGTTTGGAGCTCCTTAAGGGTTTAAAGGGGAGAAATGAATCCAACATATGCTCCCAGTAAGAGGAGATACAAAGAGATACTTTTATAAAGACAGGAGACAGAAATGACAGAAGGACATTATGAGGGGAAGGGAGGAGACAGAGAGAATGTGAAGAGGGCAGTAAAGAGTAACAGTCAATTACAAGGCTGTACAGGAAATACCATTTGGGTCATAGAGATATGCAGAGAGGTCTTAGTATTCCCCTTGAGATGATGGCCATTATACTCCCTAGAGACTTGAGGGAGATAAGTCCAATGGTATGCTGGCAAATATTTAACAACCAGCTCTCTGGGGAAAAGGGCTGTAATTTGTGGCATTTGTCATTTTCCTTCTTGTAAATACTCCCACCATGGCCAGTTTCAAGCTATCAATGTGGCATCACTGAATGCAGAGTTGAGAAGAGATGCAAGCCTTCATATAGGATTTCCACCATATAGATAAAAACAGATACAAATAACTTCAAAATCATAGATAATAGCAAATGTAGTAAAATAATTAATAAATGATGAGTGGGTATTTATTCTCTTTATTTGATTGTAAGTTTGTATAATTTAATTTTGAATAATGGTTGTATTTAATAGCTTCCTTGCTATCTTCCTGAAAATGTAAGTACCAGCTTTTATGAGCAGGTGTGGGCCTGTAGCATATCACTGCAGGTAGCTCTATCTGTGGACTACTTGGTGACTCAGAAGCAGCCTGAATAGGTATAACAAGGTGAGATAAGGATTGCTGGTCAACTGTAGCTGTAATATGATCAAGAGGATTTAAGACTGCTAGGTGATTTCATGGTTCCCCGGAGAGAAACTCTACCTGGTGGCCTCAAGCACTACATAGCCCCAAAACAGAATGCCTCTGATTCATTGTATAATCTTCCTTACTGCTAAACATTATCTTCATAATTCACTTTGAATTGGTGAGAAAAACAGCTTGTTCTGTTAAGAGCTGGATATCCCTGGACCAAGATGGTCTTTATAGAGCTATGTTGAGAGCCATACTGTCTGATATTTGTGAAATCAACAATTTGACCTTCTTTATAAAGTGTCCAGTTTATAAATAATAAATACTCTTCCTTTTTTTTTTTTAAGACAGAGTCTGGCTCTGCTGCCCAGTCTGGAGTGCCGTGGCACAATCTCGGCTCACTGCAACCTCCGCCTCCCAGGTTCAAGCGATTCTCCTGCCTCAGCCTCCCGAGTAGTTGGGATTACAGGCGCAAAGCCACCACACCTGGCTAATTTATGTATTTTTAGTAGAGTCAGGGTTTTGCCATGTTGGCCAGGCTGGTCTGGAACTCCTGACTTCAGGTGATCCACTCTCCTCGGCCTCCCAAAGTGCTGGGATTACTGATGTGAGCCACTGTGACCAGCCTAAATACTCTTCTCTTAATCGAGTAGAGAAAATGGACGCGGGTTCAGATTTGATGCATACAAGAAAAAGGTGGTAGCAATTATACTCTGCCAGAAAAGTCTCACCTTTGCAAACTCAAGTGGTCTTTGTGGTGAATTGGGCATATTACTGGTTCCTCATTTCAACATTATATTTTTGATCTTCCTTAATTTTGGGTTCCGTCCTCACAGGACATTTTTAGTACTGAAAAGAACAAAAAGGAAATACAGCTCAATACCTGGGGTATTGTAATTATAAAAGCACCTACTACATATTAAGCTTGTTATTGTACATCATCTCATTTAATCCTGAAAACAAAAACCAACAGGTAGACACTATCATTTCCCCATCTTATAAATGAGGAAGTTGCAAATCAGGAAGGCCAAGTACCTTGCCCAATATCACACAGCTTATGAGAGAAGAGCTGAGATTTGAAGCCAGGTTTGTCTGAAACCCAAGTCTCCCAGGCTTTTGCACTATGCCATGCTGCTTGAAGAGCCCTCTCCATTTCAGGAGGCTAGTCTTGGAGAGTGGGTGGTCTGTGCACAATATCAAAGGATAAATAGAAAGGCATGTATCTTTCTGGAGAGTCACATGAGAATTCTGAATTCAGGGCCATAAGATTTAAAAGCACAATTCAGTGCCCCGCCTCCTTATATCAAACATATGGCCAATCTTAAGAGAACTTTAAACAAATACCTCCCTTTAAAAGCTGATACTTTAGGGCAACTTTGAAGCAAGCCATTGGATACAATTAAGTATCTTTATTTCCTTTCTATTATCCTTAATTTCCTTTCCTTGCCATATTTTGGAAAGGAACGCCTTTCCTGGCAGGCTAACCTGCACTTCTTTTTCAGCCTCAAAATCTCTTCAGCCTTCATCTCTGCTGTCAGATAGAATTTTCCTTTCTATTTTGTCTCTCCCTCTCATAGCCTGAAACAACACCTTAAGTGGAGGCAAGGAAGTAAAGGAGAGAAAGGTGATTTCTCTCCTCTAACATTTCTTCCTTCTTCCTTTCCATGAGTAAAAGAAAAAAATGCCCCACTTATTAGGTTTACTCCAGTCATACAAAGTTTTATAGCTGTTTTGCCGGGACAGTTTTCCTTGTGTGTGTGTATTTCCACCCCCGCTTCCCTATTAGAGTTCACTTCACATTCCATCCTTCCACAAGAGTGCCTCAAGGAGGGAGTTGCTTACATACATTGCTGAGGTTACTGCTAAATTTCTTAGCTAGTTCCCCCTAGAAACAACTGACATATTTACAAACTGCTCTAGAAAATTGAAAGAGACCATATGTATTCTATCTGAACTAAGTAATTAGGATAAAATTTGAACTGAAAATTAAACCAGTTTTATTACAAGGCCCCTTCTATCTTCCCTTTTATTAGTGTCCTCTTCTCTTCCCAGCATCTCCCCTTTTCTGTTGCTAGGTGTTTTTTCCCCTGCAGCTCTGACAGGAGCCCAAGAGCCCCTACCCCTAACCCCACCTCGACGTTAAAACAAAACTGGCTGGAAGCATGTAGACCAGCGGCCGGTGATTCTCAACTCTGATTGCATAACAGAATCATCTGGGGACTTAGGAAAATCAATTGTCTCTGGTGGAGACTGGATATCAGTATTGTTTCAAAGCATCCTAGGTGATGACTATAATCCTGTGGTCTAGCCTGTCTTTCCCACCCCATCTTTTTCCCTACAAAAATTTGTTCTAATCTATCAATTACTTGGAAAAAGATCTAATCAATTCACCTGCAAAATGGCATTGAAAATTGATAGAAGCTTAATGTGCCAGTGTGTCAGTGGGATTTTCATTTTGATTATAAAATTTTTTTGTAAACTCTTACGGCAGAAATTCAGGCATGTGGGGATATTTTTGGGTTGGAGGTTTCCCAGTCCCCAATTCATATTATATAGGTTAGTATTTTCCATGCTTTTGATACACACACACACACGCACACACACAAATATTCATTACAAGCTTTAACAAAGAACAAGGAAACTGACTTTTAAAAATTAATGATAATAATTTTATTATAATGATAATTTCTTTGCAATATTTCACCAAGACAGCTATATCTAGATAAATAATGACTGAGTTATAGGTTAGATTTGATATCCCTTTGGGTTCTTTTCTTAGCTGTATTTTCACTAAAAAAGAAAATTTTGATCCATGAATTTAAGTTGTTGAGAATGGCAGTGAGTATTTGGTGGCTTTGACAGACAGTTTTTGATATTTATATTTGAATGGAACATTAACATAGAAATTACAGAATGATTTCTCTCTAAAGACTACTTTCAATACTTCATTAGACATGAAAATGATAAGCATTTCACAATTAAAAGCTGAAAGGTTGAAATGTTTCAACTTGGAAGATGAATCTAATTATTTCTTTGATTGCGTATAGCTCTGAAAGGTGTTTTTTTACATTTCATTACAGCATGTGGATGAAGTTTTTAAAATATGCCAAATTATCTTATTCATTAAGGGAAGATAATCACCAAATCAAACCCTTGCTGATTAAACCATTTGTATCACATTTCAGTAATCCAAAGAAATCCTGATATCATAACATTTAATATTTAAGCCCTGAAGGGATAAGTTCAGGCTGTTGAAAATACAGAATATATGCCAAGTTATACCTCATGAACAATTCAATTGAAATCATACAGATAATCTTTTCTGGTGTTATCACTGTTGTGAAGAAGTGCTTTATGCTTCACCCCTCACAAAACTTGGGAGAATATCTTTCCCCTTGATAGCTCTCATAAATCAGTGTGAAAAAAATAGACATCTGCTATGCTACCCATTTCTTCACTTAGCATCGTGAAAAGATGAACACTTGATAGGAGATACATTGTCATAACTCCAATATTGACTCTCTTCTTCAACACTGAATCAAAGTCATGAGAGATATTATCAACCATTAATGTTTCTTTGACTACAACTAAGTATGAATTGACATTCAGGCACAACTTGTTTATTGATGTGGCTGCAGCATCCTTCCTTATTGTATGCATAGCTGCTGCTTTGTCAATATTAATTTCAGCCTGATTTTTTCCAGTCTTGATTCACATATCACAGATGATCTTTAAGTAAGTAAATATTATCTTCTCTTGAAGGATTGTTTCTGAAGGATAAATGGAATAAATGTTCACTAGCATTTCTGTTGCATATGTGTATCACATATGCCAATTGAAAATATCCCATAGCATGTTCACATTCATGTATTGTTCTTTAATCCAATAATATTATCCAACATAAGATAGCGATAAAGGAATTGTGCCAAAAATTCATTCTGAACTTTTTCTGAATATAATAGTAGCCATAAACTCTTTCATTAGCGTTATAAATTCTTGGAAATACTATTAGAACTAGTGCGTATACTCTAAGCAGTGAAATTTTTGTTGATATCATTGTGGTTTGGGCCTGTTATCTCCCTTTAGTAATAATATGCATCAATGTAGTATGGAAAAGCATTATTTCTGCTTTTTCTGGAAACATTTGGCTGACTACCAGAGAGGTCCCTGTGCTTTGTATGAAAATGTTATGAAAGCTATGGTGGCATCGTTGGATAAAGTTTTATAACAGACATAATCTCCACCCAATAAAAGTCAGTGTTTAGATATTCATTGTTTTAATATCTCCTTAATTTCTGAGGCATTTTAAAGTTGTTATATTGTCATAATATTTGCACATTTACCAGTCCCCATGCATATATCTTCACATTCTATATTTACCCCGAAGTCAAGTTCATTATGTTTCTAATGTTACCTTTATTTACTACTGATTTTCATAACTGCA
Source organism: Theropithecus gelada (assembly GCF_003255815.1). Lineage (NCBI taxonomy): Eukaryota > Metazoa > Chordata > Mammalia > Primates > Cercopithecidae > Theropithecus > Theropithecus gelada. The sequence continues at coordinate 8,578,921 of NC_037689.1, read as the reverse complement.
TTTGTACTTGAATGAACCACTTTGGAGCCATTGATACATTTGGGAAATTAGGGATAAAATTAGGAAATTTTTTATCCCTAATTAGGAAATTAGGGATAAAATTAGGAAATTAGGGATAAAAAAACGGTAACCATGAAACATGCAAAATTAAGGATATAACCAATGACAAGAGCAAATGTTACAACATGAATGACATCTTGTTAGCTAAATGTTACCCCAGATGAGCCAGTCATATCCATAACCTCACATACTTATCATTACTTTGCGGTGAGAACATTTAAAATCTACTCTTTTCACAATTTTGAAATACACATTATTATTAACTATAGTCATTTTGTGCAATAGATCACTAGAACTTATTCTTTCTGTCTAATGGAAGTTTGTACCCTTTGATTTGCATTTCCCCTTTCCCTATCTATCCCCCACTCCCAGCCTCTGATAATCACCATTCTACTCTCTACTTCTATGAGTTTGACTTTTTGAAATTCCACATATGAGTGAGATCATGTGGTATTTGTCTTTCTGTGGCTGGCTGATTTCACTTAGCGTAATATTGTCTAGATTCATTCATTTTGTTGCAAATGACAGGATTTCCTTTTTAAGAAAGGCTTTAGTATTTAATTGTATACATATACCACATTTTCTTTTGTAAAAGTTTTCAATTTTAATTTTTGTTAGTAGTAGGTGTATATATTTATGGGGAACATGAGATGTTTGGATTCAAGCATGCAATGTAAAATAATCACATCATGGAGAATGGGGTATTCATTCCTTCAAGCATTGTTTTTTTGTAGAGATAGGGTCTCCCTATGTTGCCCGTGCTAGTCTCAAACTCTTGGGATCAAGTGATGCTTCTGCCTTGGCCTCCCAAAGCACTGGGATTACAGGTGTGAGCCACTGCACCCAGCCATTTATTCTTTGTGTTGTAAGCAATCCAATTACACCATTTTTAGTTATTTTAAAATGTACAATTTATCGTTGACTATAGCCACCCTGTTGTGCTGCCAAATAGTAGGTCTTATTCATTCTTTCTAATTATTTTTTGTACCCATTAACCATCCCCACCTTCCTCCCAGTTCCCCACTACCCTTCCCAGTCTCTGGTAACCATGCTTCTACTCTCTATGTCCATGAGTCCTATTGTTTTGATTTTTAGATCCCACAGATAACTGAGAACATATGATGTTTGTCTTTCTGTGCCTGGCTTATTTCACTTAACATGGTGATCTCCAGTTCCATACATGTTGCAAATGACAAGATCTCATTCTTTTTATAGTTGAATACTACTCTATTGTGTATAGGTACCACATTTTCTCTATCCTTTCATCCATTAATGGACACTTATATTGATTCCATATCTTGTCTATTATGAATAGTGCTGCAATAAATATGGGTGTGCAGGTATCTCTTCAACATACTGATTTCAATTCCTTTAGATAGGTACCCAGTGCATTCCTTGTATATGCACATGTATGTAATATGCATACATATACAAGGAATGCACTGGGTACCTATCTAAAGGAATTGAGAGCCTATTAAGGCCATGTTGGAATTTCTAGAAAAAATCATAATTAGCCATATAGGCGCTTGCCATTATGTCCTCCAAGGTAGCATAGCATGTAAACACATTTCATTACCAAAAAGAAAAACATCACATACATGGGAAAGTGAGTCTTAGAGAGGCAAAATGACTTACCCAAAGTTTTACGGGTCTGAATCAAACCCAAGTTGCCCAAGTTGGACATTTATATACCTCACTGTAGTACTTCTCAGACATCAGTATAAGCATCAACTCCTTTGGCATTGATGAAGACTGGCTGAAAGAGTTCAGAGTATTTTGTTTAGGAAAGAGAAGCCTAGCTGTGGAGCAAGATTGGCAGAGGTTGCTGTGTTCTAATATGTGAAGGGCATGCCTGAGAATAAGGAGCAGTCCTGTCTGGGTGGTAGTCCGAGGACAAAACTTGGGTGAGTAGGAGGAAGTCATAGGGGAGCAGGCTTGGTTCATCAGCAGGAAGAATGCTCTGACAAGTGGAATTCTGTGCCTACAGAGAGAGGCAGGGAGCTTCCAGGTCCATCCCAGTTCATTTGGAAGATATATGGGGAGCCCTTGGCAGGAAGGCTGGGGAGGGAAGGCTGGCAGCAGGGAAAGAGGGTGGCAACAGGTGATCCGAAAGCTTTTCTAGCCTGAGACTGGTGAGGGCCTGGAGGGAGAAGGGCTGACCAAGGAGGACAGGTGGTCTGCAGGTTTCTTCTGCACCTGACACTCTCGTGCCTTGGGTCAGCTCTGTCTGTCTCTTGGCTGCCCAGGTCCAGCCCTGCCTCTTCCCTTGGTGGCCAAGGGAAGCCTATGGGGTACAGGATGGGAGTCTGGAACCTCTGCCTCCCAAAGAAACATGGGCTACTTCTCCAGCAGCAGTCAAGGTCCCAAGTCCACACTGTGGCCCCTTCCCCTGCCCACCATCCTGAATCTGAGCTTTAATCCTTTAAGCAGAATGGGCTCAGGCTGTCATGGGCTTTAGCTCTTGGTGTTATTGCCTCTGATTAGATCTAGGAAACCCTGTTCACTTCATGGGGCTATTATATGTGTTCCTTGGGGTGGTCAGCATTGTTAGGAGCATGTGGATGAGGGAGGGATAGGTAAGAGCGTGAATTTCCTTCAGGTTAAGAGTCTGGGTGCCTGGCCCCATTCTGTGGCAGCTCAGGCCATTCCGCCCAGGCATTCGTAGTCTTTCTTGGACTGACTATGGCCAGTCAGCACCAGGCCCCTACAAGTGTAGAAAAGAGGCATCACTCTTCCTTGACACATTATAGCTGAGTGGTCCACGTTGGTGTCCCTAAATGGTGAGTGACAGCTTATTCTGAACTAGACCAAGGGTGGGGGAGAGGAGATCTGAGACTCTTGTTACAGCCACCCAGAACCCCAGGAACAGTCTTTAACATCTGTTTGAATACTAACCTATAAGATGTTGGCCTCACAGTCACATATGAGTCACATGCAGCAGGATCTTCTGTGTTCCTTGTGAGAAATACATTTTCCCAGGCCCCATCATCGGTCTAATAAACCAGAATCTCTAGAAATCTGCATTCTTTGCAAGCTTCTCTAGTTGTTTCTAGAGAATACTAACCTATGGAAAACACTTCTGTGATGATTGAAGCCGAAATAGACTGTAGGAACTATCTTACTTTTGCCCTCCATCCTCTATTGTTACAGATTGGAAAGCAGAGAACACAGAGAGTAAATGAACTGTCTAAGGTCGTATAGGTAATTAGTGTAGTGGTAAACCCAGAATAATGAACCATGGTGCTGTTTCCCGACCCAGGACTACGCTCCTAACTATCTAGCCAATCCTTTGTTAGATCAAAGAGTGAAGAAAGTGTTTTGAATAAGCATTAAATGTTACATTGCATGAAGATCATGTATCTAGAACAGACTATGCTCATCCTAGCTTCCATGGCTTTACTGAAGTACCCTCTTTCCCTCCTTCCCTACTTTTTCTCTCTTCCACCTTCACAAATCTAACCATCCTTCAAGGTCCAGCACCAGTCCACTTTCACCTTCCTGTGGTCTCTGAGCCCCCTCATATGGACCTTCAGTATATTTTGTAATGGAGCCAGAGAGTTTGTTTTCTGTTCCCAATTAGGTAGCAAGGACTAGATTTCAACCCCTTTTTATCTGCTATAATCCCCTTCTCCTGAGGCTAGGCCCCAGTTAGGGGCTCAGAATATCCATATTAAAATCCAGTTGTTGAGCAACAGATTCAGCCAGCCAAGCAGCTAGCCACATAGCTCTAGCGATATATTTTTGTTGTAATCATATCAAAATTATACAAGATGTAGAGCACAGCTCTCACACCTAGTCTGAGGTCTCCTAGGCTTTCCAAACTGCACTAAGTCCTTGCTCAGCAGCGCTTTTGCTATTAAACAGTCAGTGGAGTGTTTGTATGGCCATCCCTATGCTAGTCACTGTGCGTATTACAAAACAAAAAGAAAATACTGCAAGTTCTGCTCCAGCTTCCACATGGGGAGAATGGTTGCATCCTGCACTCACTGTTATCTCTGGTTCCAGTCCAGGCATTGTACGTTCTTATACTCAACCCAGCCTTCTTTGGATCAGTTTCTTGTTCTGGCCTGTCCATAAATCTCTCCCTCCCTTCCTTCTCTGTCTCCTTTGTACCGTCCATCTCAAACCCCAGTCAGCAGCTGCCAGCAGTAAGGGGCTCTGAGAACCCAAGTGGGGATTTTCCAGACACTTCATATTTTTCTCACTGTGAAAAAATGTGTTTTGCTTGCTTAAAGTGACTGGATTCCTCTTGCCCTCAGTGAGGCTGGGTGAATGAGACACTTGTCCTAAGAAGATCAAAACGGGTCTACAGTCTAAACAAAATTTAGCTGTCATTGTCTCTGGAAATCCTAGCATGTATGGTAATCTCCTCAGGTACTGCCTACATATTAGCCCAAGATGTTAGAGCAATGTGTGGTTATTTTCCTGCCTACTCCCTTCCTTCTTGAGAACCAGAGTTGCTGGACTGCTGCTTGACTCCTTGTCCTCCTCCCCACTGCTCTCTCTTGCTTACAGTGTCCAAGCCCCCCATTTGCTCTCTGCCTTGATCATTCCCCTCTCTCAGTGGAGACCTAAGATGCATAGGGCGGAGCCTTTTCTTAAGGCTTCACAGATCCTCTCTCCTTGACATGTTGCTTGATATAGCCTGTTCCTTTTTGTTCCTGGGCACTCTTTCTACCATGTCCTAACCACCTCCTGGCCTTTTAAAGGGGCAAATGCCAGACAACCAGCAGACTATGTAGCCCATAGCCTACATGAGGTATAACACCATGATCACACATAATCTAGAAGTTGTGGACCTCTTAGCCTTGGCAATGCCATCCCTACTGGCTTTCTCCAGACTCTTGGGAGTTTGCCTCTCCTTTGTGAGTATGAAGCTAAGCTACACTGAACCAAAGCTTCAGGACCTGAGCAAATATTTTGGGACAGTTACTAAGTTTAGCTTTAGCATCTACACTGTGCTGTTCACACGACAGGGCATTTCCACAACTGTTGCCTCACTGAATCCTCACAACAGCCTGGTGAGATAATTATTCTTATCCTGATTTTTATTTGTGAGCATGCTAAAGCACGATAATAACGTTAATGACTAACATTCATGAGGCACTATGTACCAGACAGTGTTCTAAGCACTATGTATGTATTAACTCACATTTTTCCTCACAACAAACCCATTATCTGGTTATTACAATCAGCTTAATTTTTCAGAATAGGAAGCTGAAGCCCAGAAAGGTTAAGAGTCCGGCTCAGGGTCACACAGCCAGTAGTGGTAAAGCCTTATTTTGAACATAGGCAGCCTGGTTCCTATGTAAACCTAAATATGTAAACACTATGTTATTTGGTTTTTTTTGTTGTTGTTGTTGTTGCTTTTGCTTTTTTTTTTTTTTTTTTTTTTTTTTAAGATGGAGTCTGGCTCTGTCACCCAGGCTGGAGTGCAGTGGCGCAATCTCGGCTCACTGCAAGCTCCACCTCCCGGGTTCAAGAGATTCTCCTGCCTCAGCCTCCTGCATAGCTGGGACTACAGGTGCCTGCCACCATGCCCGGCTAATTGTGTGTATTTTTAGTAGAGATGGGGTTTCACCATGTTAGCCAGGATGGTCTCGATTTCCTGACCTTGTGAGCCGCCTGCCTCAGCCTCCTGAAGTGCTGGCATTATAGTTGTGAGCCACCACTCCCTGCTTTTTTTTTTTTTTTGAGACAGAGACAGGGCCTCACTCTGTTACCCAGGCTGGAGTGCAGTGGCATGATCTCGGCTCACCGCAGGGCTCAATCGATCCTCCCACCTCAGCCTCCCGAGTAGCTGGGACTACAAGCACATGCCACAACACCTGGCTAATTTTGTTTATTTTTTATAGAGATGGGGTCTCCCTATGTTGCCCCAGCTAGTTTCAAACTCCTGGACTCAAGCAATTCTCCTGCCTCAGCCTCCCAAAGTGCTGGGATCACAGCCATGAGCCACTGTGTCCAGCTAACACTATGCCACTTGGACACAGAAAGGTTGAAAGGTTAACTCACACACTCAAAGCCACAGGAATCATTCAATGATAGATTTCAGACTGTACAGTAGGCTTTCTGACCCCAAGTTCTGTACACTTTTCACTATACATTCATGTTTTCACTCATTCAATAAACATTTATTAAGCACGACTATGTGCCAAGGATTGTACTATGCACTGGGCATAAAATTAATGCTCAAAAGGAGCTCAAAGTCTAAAGGGAGAGATAGACAAGAAAACAGAAAGCAAACCATAGCATGATGACTGAGAGCATGGCTTTCATCCTCAATGTATCTGAGTTCAAATCAGAACACTACTATATTTTTCCAGTAATATATGAACCTTGATAGTCTCACCCACAGAATGGAAATTATAGTATCAGTTCATTCCTAATAGGATTGTCATAGTGAAGACTGGATGAATTAATATATCCTATAAACTTAGAAAGGTACCCAGCATGTAGACACTATTATTATTATTATAGGTTTCTCTGTTTTATGATAGAGTGCCACTGGCTAAGAGTAGGTCCTAAGCCAGTGTTTGAGGAAGAGACAGAAGATGCCTGGATGGAGGATGCAGAAGAGGGAAGCGTGGGCTTGAGCATGTAGAGCTTTGAAAACCATGCACAATGCCAAGCTAAGAAGCAGAATGGGCTTGGGTCAGTTGAATAACACCTACATTTCTACCACTTTCAAGGAAGAGCAGGCTGATGACCAACGTGTGTAAGTGGTCTGGTGACCCTAGCATGCAACAAACATTTTTTCCTTAACTCGGGTTTGCAGATGGAATCGCTGTGAGTGGCCATATGAACTGCTGGTCTGTCTCTGAAAGACGCTCAACCCTCCCTTAGCTGTCAGCAGCCTTGTACTCCACCTGGCAACAGCTGGGAAGAATGAGGCTATTGGGTAATGGCTTTTGGAGCTGACTTTTACGTGAAGATTTGGAAGAGAGGTGGATGGCGAGAAAGAGGGTGAGGCATTGCACCGAACCATTGGATAGTGTGTGGCCAAAGGAGCCAGGCACCTTCAGGATCTGCTAGGATGACTTTCAGACAGCTTGTGATGATTCAGTCTGCCCCCCAAGGACTGTTTTTTTTTTTTTTTTTATAAAAGTGTATTTTACAACTTGGGCCAGACAAACCAGTGTCAGTTTTATGGCCACTATAGTTTTTGGTTATTTATTCCCCATCTTCTCTTTGTTTTTTTCCAGGTGACCTGCTTTAACTGCTAGACCCTAGAGAGTCTATAAAGAAAAGCAATAATTATTTCTCATATCAGTACAATGCTTTATGATTTACAAAGAAACCCCACATTCATTGGATTTTACAGTACTTCTAGAAGGGAGGCAGAACGAGCAATTACATTGTCATCATTTCCTATGTTACAGATGAGCAAATCAAGGCAAAGAGAGGGGAAATCACATGCCCAGAGTTACACTTCTAGGGAGCGGTAGAGCTAGGACTCTGTATCAGTTTTCTATGCTGTATAATAAATCACCACAAATTTAGCAGCTTAAACCTTTACATATTTATTATTTCGGAGTTTCTTTGCTCAGAAGTCTGGGTATGACTTAGCAAAGTCCTCTGCTTAGAGCCTTACAAAGTCACAACCAAGGTATTGGCCAGGTTTGGGGGCTCATCTGGATGCTTGATTAAGGAACAATCTGTGTCTTCATTGTGTGGTTGTTGGCAGCATTCAGTTCTTTGTGGCTGCAGGATTCAGGGCAGCTCATTTATTGACGGTCACCAAGGGGGAGAGAGTGAGTCTGCTAGCAAGATTGTATCTTATAAAACAGAATATAATCATAGAAGTGATATTCTCTTACTTTTGTCATATTCTATTGGTTTGAAGCAGGACATAGGTTCCAATCACATTCAAGGGAAAAGGCTTACACAGGGGCAGGAGCACCAGGAGATGGAGACAGTGGTTGCCACCTTAAAGTCTATTTGCCATAGACTCCAACCCAGCTTTGTCTGACTCCAAATCAAGTGGTCTTTCCACTGGATCTCACTGTTGCCATTAAGGATGTGTGACATACATTATCACCACTCTCAAATGTACATACACCCATTCAAAGATACTTTTGCCCAGCACAGAGAGGAGTAAATCTAAGAAGCCTGCTCTTCCCCTTAAACCCGTGTCCTGGGTTACACAGCCAAGAATCCTAACTGACTAACTTATGAATACACCCTGACTCTCTTAACTCAGAAAAAAAAAAAAAAAACTTATCACTTCTAAAGATGGAATGTTGTTTTGGGACAACTTCTTGCAAACCCTGAGCTTATTATCTTCAAAAAAGAATGCGTGTCTTTCTCATTTAGGAGACTTAAACTCTTATCCTGACAACTTCCAAATTACTTACAAAGGCAAAGGAAGTCGTGCTGTGTTTTGCTTCTTTAGCTTTTGTGGCTAAGTCTCATTATTTTGATCCTATTAATGACTGTCAGAGAAGATATGGCCTCGGAGGAAAGGGGTTAAAGAGAGTTCTTTAAATCTCTCAGCCAAGGACAGAAAGCTCTCTGAGGATGGTTTCTGAGTTTAGGCACGCCTGCAAAGAAGCCCTACAGCTCTCTCCAGATGCCTGCTCTTCACTGACAATAGAGGCTACCTTAACTATTTATTTCATTCATTCAGTCAGTCAGCAAGCATTTACTGAGCACTTCTTTGTGTAAGACAGCATTCTAGGTACTAGCCATACTGAGACCACTATCCTCATAAGCGAGAAGCTCACGGTGGACTGAAGACTCAGACAAGAAAGCGATTACAAGGCTATAGAATTGCTTTAATGAAGGTATGCTCTGAGCGTAGGGACTCTGTCTGATGCGGTTAGGAAAGATATGTGCTGGCTCCAGATTGCAAACCCAAAGCCTTCAGGACCAGGCCAATGAATCAAACAGGTGGATGCAGGGAGTGGTAGGGTTTGTACCAAACTGGAGGGCATTGTAATAAAAAAAAAAAAATTAAACACCATGTGGTCCTAATAAAACATGCCCTGGAAGCTGCCAATTTATGACCCCAGCTTAGACAAAGGAGGTAGTGTTTGTGCTGAGATTTAAATGATAATAGCAAACACTTATATAGAGGTTACTGTGTACCAGGTACTCTTGTAAACAGTTAAATGTATTAACTCATTTAATCTCCATAACAAGCCTATTAGGTAGGTACATTAATTAGCCTTGTTTTATAGATGAGGAAATAGAGGCCTAGAGAAGTTCGACAACTTGCCTGACATCACACAGCTAATGACCGCAGCTGGAATTCAAACTTAGGCAGCCTGGGTTCACAGCCCATGTGGCAGACTACCATGTCCTCAGCCTCTGCTAAAAAATGACTAAGCGTTTGAAAGGCAGCCAGATAGCGAGAGAACATGTCACGCAGAGGAAGCAGCATCTGCAAAGGCGGAGGCCTAAAGAGACTGACGGATTCCAGGGTCCTTAAAAATTGTAGTATTTCTGGAATAGCAAGTGTGTGTTTTGAGGTAATGGGGGAATGGGTGGAGCAAGATCAGGAGATAGATGGAGAAAAATGAGGTCAGAGGTTAGGCAGAGAGGCTCATGCCTGTAATTCCAGTACTTTAGGAGGCCGAGGCAAGAGGATTGCTTGAGCCTAGGAGTTCGAGACCAGTAGGGGCAACATAGTGAGACCCTGTTTCTACACAAATATAAATAAATAGAAAAAAATTAGCTGGGCGCAGTGGTGCACACTTGTCCCAGCTACTCGAGAGGCTGATCTGGGAGGATCCCTTGAGCCTGGGAGGTCGAGACTCCAGTGAGCCTTGATCATGCCACTGCACTCCAGTCTGGTTGACACTGCGAGAACCTGTCTCGAAAGAAAGAAAGAAAGAAAAAAAGAAAGAAAGAAAGAAAGAAAGAGAGAGAGAGAGAGAGAGAGAGAGAGAGAGAGAGAGAGAGAAAGAAAGAAAGAAAGAAAGAAAGAAAGAAAGAAAGAAAGAAAGAAAGAAACAAGAAATTGAGGCCAGACAGAAAAATCAACAAGGACTTGTATGGCATGCAAAGCACTTATCCATTCATTAAATAAACATTTATTAAGCACTTGCTGTGTGCTAAACCTTTACAAAGCATCATGCTAAGGAGATAGATCTAGGCACATAGTTTTTTTTTTTTTTTTTTTTTTGGAAGGGTGGTCCAGAGAAGGGGCATCGAACTCAGCATGAGGGAATCTGGAAACACATCCCAAAAAAGTGATTGAATTGACCTAAGCCTTAAAGGATAAGTAGAGGTTGGCTAGGCAAAGGAGACACCAAAGGGCATTGCAAAGAGAGGGAACAGAGTATGCAAAGGCATTTCTGAACTCATGGTAATAATGGTTGTCCTTCTTGTCTCAAATTGTCCTCTTCTTTCTATCCTCTCACCTATTCACATGTCACAATGGGAGATAGAAAGCCAGCGAAGAATCAGACCAAGAGTTGCTCCACAGGATGTTTGTGTTCTGGCATACCTAGCAGAGGAAAGGGGGTAAAGGGATAAATTTGGGGTTAGAATAACTGAATTTGGGCTCAGGCACTTCATCCACATAAACTCCATTTAACTCTAAGGCTCGAAAGACTGATATGTGAGGGAATCATCACATCAACCTTGCAAATTTTTCTTTTTGATCCTTTATTCCTATTTTATAAATGAGGAAACGGAAGGTCAGAGAGGTGATGTCACCTGCTTGAAGTAACTCTGTTAGTAAGTGGCATGATTTGGGGTTTGAACTCAGGAAAGTTTGGCTCCAAAACCTGTGTTCCCATGTTCTCAGCTTCTGAAAACCTTCTCTCCCTTGAAAGCATGATGTCTTTTAGTAACAATAGCTAAAAATCATTTATTGCAAGCTCAGTCTATAATTTCAAACTGCTTCCCTCAACATGTCAGTCCTTTGAGCCTTAGATTTATCAGCTGTAAAGGAAGACTGTGGTAGAAAATACTACTGTTCATCAATATTCAGTTCCTTTCTACTTTTAGTAATACAGGGATGTTATACCTCTTTTCTTCCTTGAAGCTAGATATGGCCATATGGCTTGCTCTGACCAATGAAATATGAGTAGAAGTGACATGTGCCACTTTAGGGTGGAAGCATTTAAGAGATCGTGTGATTCTCTGTCTTCTCTTAACGCTACTACTAGACAACATTCCGAATGATAGTACCTCCACCGGCCTGGGTTTCTGTGTAAAAATGACATATACCAGAGTCCTCCACTGGCTGGCAATGGATATGAATGAGTGTATTACACACACATGCACACACACACACATACACACACACTTTCATTGGTTTAAGCCACTAAAATTCTGGAGTTGTTTGTCATCTCAGCATAACCTATTATATCCTAACCAATATAGAGGTTAATGGTCTCTATTTCACAGATTTGTTGTAAGGATCAATGGAATAATGGAAGTAGAAGTGCTTTATAAATTCTGAGGCTGTGTGCACTTGCCAAGTGGTATGTCTGAGTTCAGGTCCTATTGAACTGTGCTCTAATGGAATATCACTATACAAATAAGATATTTTTAGACACTTGTATCTTTTTACATTATGGGCAGATATTTACTTGTCTGCATAGCATTCTTGTGTGGGAGGCTTCCCTTTTATGGATAAGAAGGGACCAATTCTGAAAACTGAAGTTCATTTCCCAGAGACTATGGGTAGCTGATACAACCAGCCATCCTAATCAAAATGGTTACTACTGGTTCCAATTTTTTTCCATCTAGGCTCAAAGAAGCAATTTAGGGAGATCCAACCCTGATCCTCTCAGATAGCAATTCTGGATTCTACTCCTAGAACAGAGGAAAACCTGCTGATCTAGGCCTGATAGTTCCAAGTTAATAACCCTGCCAGAAACTGACTTGCAAACATTGGCCTGAAAGGGCTAGTAATGACATTTGTCATGTGGGGTGGTTTGGATGGTTTATGACCATGGGAAAAAGCCAATTCCTCCCCAGGCCTAATAATCTCACTCCTTGATCTAGCAAACTCACTCCTGAAAGTCAATTCTAAAGTAAAAATTTAATAGAAAAAAAAGACTTTATCTATGGATATTTTTATAATAGTAAAAATACGGAAAAACATCTAAAACAAAACAACAGGGTAAAGGTTATACAAAATTAAAAGGATAGTTACAAAAACTGTGCAGAAACATGGAAATATATGTCAGAGGTGAGAAAACTGATGCAGAGGAAAGCCAAATCAATAATCTGAGTTCAATTGCTCAACAAATGATAAAGCTGGGACTTGAACCAAAGCAATGCAGCATCAGGGTTTGTGGGTGCCTTAGTCTGCTCGGGCTGTCATAATAATACACCATAGACTGGGTGGCTTAAACAACAGAAATTTATTTTCTCACAGTTCTGGAAGCTGGAAAGTCCAAGACTGAAATTCTTCCTGGCTTACAGATGGCTGCCTGTGACATAGCATAGACATAGCATGTCTATGAGGGCATAGACATAGCAAGTCTATGTCCTCACATGGTGGGAGGTGAGGGGAGATAGAGAGAGAGAGAGAGAGAGAGAAGGAGAGAGAAATAGAGATACTTGGTGTCTCTTCCTGTTTTATAATGATGCAAGTTATCACATCAGTGTTCTACCCTGATGACCTCATTTAACCTTAATCACCTCCTTAAAGGCAATACGTGGGGTGTTAGGGCTTCAACATATAAATTTTGGGGAGACACAATTCAGTTCATAGCATTTTATCTCTGGGCCTCTGAAATTCATGTCCTTATAGCAGGCAAACTACCTCCATATCATCCCAACAGCCCTAAAACTCTTAATTAATTTTAGTGTCAACTCTAAATTCTAAAGTCCAAAGTTTCATCTAAATATAGCCTAAATCAGAGATGGGTGAGAAATTAGGTATGATTGATCCTGAGGCAAAATTCCTCTCCAGCTGTGAACCTGTGAAACCAGACAAGTCATGTGCTTCCAAAATACAATGATGAGACAGGCACAAGACAAAAATAAGTAGGAAAGAAGGAAGGGGTGCAGGGTCCCAATCAAATCCGAAGCCTAGCAGGACAAGTTTTGTTAGATCTTAAGAATCAAGAATCATCCTTTTTGGCTTGATATCCACCTTCCAGACCCAATGGGGCAGTGGCTTCACCCCCATGTCTCTGTTTAGAAGCTGTTTAGCTTCAGTTGAAACTGAGACAATGGCACCACCCTTTGAAACCAAGGAGGCAGACATCATGATCTCTGAATCACCTTTGGGGTAGGTCATTCTTCCCTTTTCTTGAAGAATAGTGCAGGTTCGCAGTTTGAATGTGAATGACTCTATGGTCTGGTCTTGTAGGACCTAAGAAATCCAACAGCCTTCCTTCATTTAGTCTCATTTTTTTCTGTCTTCTTTAGTTCCAGCTGGTATGTTTCTCCCAGTATAATCCCATCTCTATTCCTGGATTCTGCTGAGATGGTTAAATCCACGTGTTGCGCCCATAATCTCTTTATCAAATGATTATTCAGCCACACCCTTAGTGTCCTCTTCAGAAACAGCTTTCTCTTTTTTTATAATATGGAAAAATTGAAAATTTTTCTATTCTCTAAGTTATTTAGAATTGGATAGTGGGTAGAGTGTTAGGCAAAAGGTGCCTTTTGCCTAACAATTCCTTCTTCAATTCATCTCTCTACTCTCACATTTTACTATAAGCAGTAAGGAGGATCCAGGCTTTACCTTTGCTTAGAAATCTTCTCTGCTAAATATCCATTTCATCATTCACAAGTTCTACTTTACACAAAACACCAGAACACAATGAAGCCACGTTCCTTGCCAAGTAAAGCAAACAAAGACTGCTTTACTTCCAGTCTCCAATAACCTTTTCCTCATTTTCATCCAGGATCTCACCAGAATTGCCTTTAACATCCATTTTTCTAGCATGCACCTCAAAACTCTTCCAGCCGCCACCCATTATCCAGTTCCAAAGCTGCTCCCACATTTTTAGATATTTGTTACAGCAGCACCTTACTTCTTGGTACCAAAATTTGTATTAGAGTTATTTAGAGACACAGAACTAACAAGAATGCATATATATATAAATACACATACATATATGTATATAAACATATAAACATATACATACATATATGTATATAAACATATACATACATATATGTATTGTATATATATTGTGTATATATATACACATATACATATATACACATATATGCATATATATATTTGGTTCCTGTGATTATGGAGTCTGAGACATCCCAAGGTCTGCAGTTGGCAAGCTACAGACCCAGGAGAGCCAATGGTGTAATTCTAGTCCAAGTCCAAAGACGTAAGAACCAGGAGAGCCAATGGTGTAAGTTCCAGTCTGAGAATTGGCAGGTTCAAGATCCAGGAAGAGCAGATGTTTCAGTGTTTGGGTCATAAGGCAGAACGAGGAGATGTCCCTATTCAAGAAGGAAGGCAGGAGGAGTTCCATCTTACTTGCAGGAAGGTCAGCTTTTTTGTTCTATTCAGGCCTTTAATTCATGGGATGAAGTCCACCAACATTAGGGAGAGCAATCTGCTCTACTCGGTCTATTAATTTAAATGTTGATCTAACCGAGAAACATCCTCATAGACACAATCAGAATGTTTGACCAAATGTATGGGTACTGTGTGGCCCATTCAAGTTGACGTATAAAAGTAACCATCATAGTGGGTTTAACCACAGGGTTATTTTTCTAGTGTCTGCCTTTCTTGACCCTTATTAATTGGCCTTTTGTACAATTTTCTTAATTATTTTGCCTGTTTACTTTCATAGTATATGTTATTTTTTCAGGCTTCAAGAAATTATTATTAGATTTTCATTGGAATTGCCTTTCTCCAATTCAACCTCCTCACCACTGCCAGGGAAAACTTCTTCAAGTACAAACTACATCTGTTGCTCTCTTGATTAAAATATTTTAATGGCTTCCTAGGCTCCTAAACTCCTCAGCAAAGATACTAGGCCTTTCATGATCTTACCTCTACCAACCTCTCTGGCTTCCTGCCACACTTCTCCTGCTATACTCTAGTTATCTCTCATAACCTGCATTTCCCTAAATGGAGTGTGGGCTCGCTTTTTCTCCCATGCTCTTGCTCATGCTTAGAATACCCTCTTGACCCACCCATGCCAAGTGAACATCTACACTTATTGCCCTCCCCGCCCCTCCCCAGGCCCAGGGGAAAAAGAAGTTTCAAAGAAGAAGAAATCAGCAAAGTTAGGGGATCAAGAAGGAGGCAGACAGAGATTTAGGCCATGTGGAGGTCACTGAAACCTCTGAGATAAAGTATAGGTTGAATGGCAGGAGCCGAAGTCACTGAACAAGTAATTATGAAGCCAGATGTTTGATGGTGAAATGAAAGAAAGAGATAAAAATAGATCTCCAGGGAGCAGAAACATTAAGAGGAAAGCATGTTTAAGATGGTTACTTGTAGAGTTTCTTACATAAGCAGTTGAGCAATTTAAGTATCACTCAATTGATGGCAGGGCAACAATCATTTTCAAATGCTCCTAGCTGTACTCATAGCTACAAAACCATTAATAATCCTGTAAACATGTCCATGTCATACAATATAAACTCATATTTTCAATCTGTATGTTAGGTGGCTCAAAGCAAGGTTCTCCGACTGGACCACTCAACCAGCTTCCACTCTTGGCAAATAGATAGCTATGATTTCTGGTCTCAAATTCCACAAGTTAAATGCCAAAGCATATCCTTTCTTATGCAAAACATCTTTTTAGAGCACCTCTCCAGTGCTGTTTTCTAAATCTCGTTCTCCTGCTAATGACACCCTGTCTTTCTATCTCTCTCTCAATTTTCACCCTCCTCTTCCTTTCCCCACGGAGTATCCAGAGATTCATAGTTTGTAAATAATTATTAGTCTATATAAAAGCTTGGTTTGATGGTGGGAGTTGGGGCAGGAGGGTTCTGGGTCTGTTTAGAAAGCTACTAGAGTTGAGAAAACAGAATGGTATATACAAGACAGCATACGTGCAAAGTTGAGCCAGGCAGGGTAAAAAATCCAGAATTTTTGCTGTCACAAACCCTGTTACATCACTCACTTACATATTACCCTCCAAACTTAGCTTGTTTATATAGAAGGTGCCCATACAATAATTCCCAACTAGAGTTGTACTTTATCAATTCAATGACCCTCCCCTCTACAAATCCCATCTAAGTACTTACCCAAGCCCTTTCTGCTCAACTCAGACCTCAGGACTTCAAAATCCTTGTCCCTCAGAACAGGATTTACCTACCACCCCATCATTTTCCATAAATAGGGGAAAAATTAACTAGCATTGATTGACTACCTCCTGGGTACCAGGAATTTAACCCTCATATAAGTGAAATTGGCACTATAACTTCATCTTACAGGTGGGGAAACTGAGACCCAGTGAGGGACATTTTCAAAGTCATGTAGGTAATAAGTTGGCATAAGTGGAATGGAAATAAAGTAAGTTCAAGGTCCATACTTTTTCCACCACCACCCTTCAACAACTTCTATGGGAACTGATTGTTTTAAACAGGACCGTAAAGCTTATTTGTATCATATGTCTTCTCAAGTTCTGTTTCCTATCCAATCCTCGAATTTCCTTTTCCTCAAATAACTAATAAAATTGGCCAGTGGAAGGAAGGTATGTTTAGTAGTTGACAAGGAGTAGAGTTTCAGAGGGAAAGTATAATGGAGTTTTGTTTTCTTACTTCCTGTCTCCTGTTACAGTTCTTACAGAAGAGTGGGAATTTTTTGATCTGGGGTACTGAAATCCCAGAAATATCAAACCTAGTCAGCTCCAAAAGGCCCATAGGACTGGGTGGGTTTGATCTCCTTCTAGGTAGGCCTGAAAGTGACCAGAGGAGGAAGCCTCTTGGCTTGTTCACCAGGTTTGTGATACTTGTGAGCCAGATCTCCTTTTGGCCCTCCACGAGGACTATGAAAAGCTTGTGACTTTCTGGATCTGTTTATCTCATGGACTTGTCTCTGCTGGGGGATCCTAACATACCCACGCCACTGTGTCTCAAACCCAAAGGGATCTCCTGGAAGGGATCTATCTTTGGAAATGGTCTGAACCCTCCTGCTGTATTCTACTTAGTTCTTTATCTTGGGCATCTGGAATGGAGAGTAAAGGTGATTTTAATTGCTTTTTAGCTCAACAGCAGGATGATTAAAATTGCTTAAAGTATGTTTTAAGCTGCAAATCAACCTTTACCCTGTAGTTACTTATATTTTAAATTGGCTTGTTTCTGTTCCCGTGCCATCACAACAACGTCAGTTCTGAGCAAAATTGTACTGTTAACTGTTTCCCATCACCTACCTCCCACTTCCAGTTTCTCTGCCTGGGCCTCTCTTCCTTTTTTAGCACTTCTCCCTCCCTCAGGGACTTCTAGTAATACCAATCCCTTGCTCAGGAAAACGAAACTCTCATGGGATATGATCCAGAGACAGTCTAACAGTAGTGATGGTTTAATGCAGTGAGGACCTCAATGATTTCCAGAAGTTCCACCACTTAAGTATCCGTCAGCTTCCCGAAATAAACACTGCACTCATTACTATGTATAGCTCCTCTCAAAAAGTGCCAAGGAAACTGAGGTAAAGTCATCTCATTCATTCATTTGTTTATTCATTTATTTACCAATTTTTGTTGAGCACCTCAGCTGAAGGTGTTCTAGGCAAGGCAAACAGCATGAAAAATGGCAGGGAGGATTAAGGGAGAGATTGGCTGGTTGAAAGAACAGTTAGTTAGTACTTTGGTTCGAATGGAGAATAGGATGCAAATGTGGATATGAACATAGATGAAGTCTGATAAATATTTATGGATCAGATCAGATCAGAAAGGCCTTGTTTGTCTTTCTGAAAAGTTTGCGATGTCATCCTGAAGGTAGTGGAAAACAACTGAAATGTGTTAAGCAGGACAGTGACATAATAAGACATGTGCTTTAGAAAGCTTACTCTTAGAGTCACAGTATAGACGATCTTGAACGAAACTAAGGACAGCTTTAAGATATCATCCAAGTGAAAAACAGGGCCTTAGCCTATTAAACTTACAGATAAAAACCTCTTTCTTTAGGGGACACTAGAGAAACTAAGTATAGCTTATTTAAAAGCAATCGAGAGCAGTCTATTTGAGTCTGATCAGGGCACCCCAAGGAAATCTGCTTTTGTTGGCTATGGACCCAAGCTTTCTGTCTATGGCCTAACCTTAACCAATTTCTGGTTTTTGGATCTTGAAAAATAGAATTGGTACATGACACATTCCCATGAGCACTTACAAGTTTCTCCCACTAAAAAATTTTCTGGACCCCACATTTTCCTTCAGCTACCGCTTTTCTCTCCTTATAACAACACTTCTATAAGGATTTTCTAGCCTTTTTCCATTGCCTTTCCTCCTATTCACTTTCAAAAGCAGAACAATCACATTAGTGCTACTTCACTTCACCAAACAGAACTATCACCAGTTTTCTATGACCTTGATACTAAATCTAATGGTTACTTGTTAGCTCTCATTTTCTTTACTGCTGTGCATAATTCAATACAGTTCATCATTTTCTTCTTCCTGAAACACTGTCTTTCTTTAGCTTCTGGGCTCGGCACTCTCCTAGCTCTTGTCCTGCCTCTTTGTCCCTCTTATCTTTATCCAATTTTCAAATGTTGGCATCATCCAGTTTCACCCTAGGCTCTCTCATTTTCTCACCCTGTACTTTATCTACATGAACTCAACCATTCTCATGTCTTCAATAACAGTGTATATGTCAATGAATACCAGTTTTATACTTCTAGATTTCTCTTCTGAGCTTCAGAATGGTATAGGCATACCTCAGAGATATTGCAGATTTGGTTCCAGACCACTGCAATAAAGTGAATATCGCAATAAAGCAAGTCACATGAATTCTTTAGATTTCAGTGCAAATAAAAGTCATCTTTATACCATAATGTAGTCTATTAAGTATGCAATAGCATTATGTCTAAAAAAGTATATACGTTAATTAAAAATACTTCACTGCTAAAAGTGCTGATGATCATCTGAGCCTTTAGTGAGTCCTAATCTTTTTGCTGGTGGAGGGTCTTGCCTTGAAGTGTATGGCTGCTGATTGATCAGGGTGGTGGTTGCTGAAGGTTGGGGTGGCTGTGGCAATTTCTTAAGATAAGACAACAAGGCAGTTTGCTACATTTACTGACTCTTTATTTCATGAAATATTTCTCTGTAGCATGCCATGCTGTTTGATAGCATTTTACTCAGAGTACAACTTCTATCAAAATTAGGGTCAGTCCTCTCAAACCCTGCCACTGCTCTATCAACTAAGATTATGTAATATTCTAAATCCTTTGTTGCCATTTTAGCAATGTTCACAGCATCTTCTCCAGGAGTAGGTTCCACTTCTCAATAAACTACTTTATTTGCTGATCCATAAGAAACAACTCCTCATCCATTCAAGTTTGATCATGAAATTGCAGTAATTCAGTCAAATCTTCAGGCTCCATTTCTAATTCTTGTTGTCTTGCTATTTTCACCACATCTACAGTCACTCCCTCCACTGAAGTCTTGAATCTCTCAAAGTCACGCATGAGGGTTGGAATCAACTTCTTCCAAACTCCTGTTAATGTGGATATTTTTACCTTCCCCTATTAATCATGAATGTTCTTTTTTTTTTTTTTTTCTTTTGAGATGGAGTCTCGCTCTGTCGCCCAGGCTGGAGTGCAGTGGCACGATTTCAGCTCACTGCAACCTCTGCCTCCTGGGTTCAAGCAATTCCCTTACCTCAGCCTCCTAAGTAGCTGAGAGCACAGGTGCATGCCACAATGCATGGCTTTTTTTTTTTTTTTTTTTTTGGAGCTTTAGTAGAGTTGGGGTTTCACCACATTGGCCAGCCTGATCTCAAACTCCTGACCTCAAGTGATCTGCCTGCCTCGGCCTCCCAAAGTGCTGGGATTACAGGTGTGAGCCACCACACCTGGCCATGAATGTTCTTAATGACATTTAGAACAGTGAATCATTTCCAGAAGGCTTTCAATTTACTTTACCCAGATCCACCAGATGAATCACTGTCAGCTATAGCCTTATGAAATGTATTTCTTAAATAATACCTTGAAAGTCAGAATCACTCACTGATCTATAGGCTGCAGAATCATATTGTGTTAGCAGGCATGAAAATAACATGAATCCCCTTGTACATCTCCATGGAGCCCTTGCACGACCAGTTGCATTGTCAATGAGCACTAGTATTTTGAAAGGAATCTTCTTGTTTCTGAGCAGTAGTTCTCAACAGTGGGCTTAAAAATATTCAGCAAACCATGCTGTAAACAGATGTGCTGTAATCTAGGCTTTGTTGTTCCATTTACAGAGCACAGGTGGGGTAGATATAACATAATTTTTAAGGGTTCTAGGATTTTCAGAAAGGTAACTGAGCACTACCTTCAACTTAAAGTCACAAGCTGCATTAACCCCTAACAAGAGAGTCAGCCTGTCTTTTGAAGCTTTGAAGCCAGGAATTGACTTCTTTTTATCTATGAAAGCCCTAGATGGCATCTACTTCCAATATAAGGCTTTTTGGTATATATTGGAAGTCTGATATTTAGTGTAGCCATCTTCATTAATGATCTTAGCTAGATCTTTTGGATAACTTTCAGCTGGTTCTTCATTAGTCCTTGCTGCTTTACCTTGCACTTTTATGTTATGGAGATGGCTTCTTTCCTTAAATCTCATTAGTCACCCTCTGCTAACTTCAAACTTTTCTTTTGCAAGCTTCCTCACCTCTCTCAGCCTTCATAGAATTGAAGAGTCCAGGCCTTGCTCTGGATTAGGCTTTGGCTTAAAGGCATGTTGTGGGTGATTTGCTCTTCTTCTTTTTTTTTCATTTGATCTTCTATCCAGACTACAAAAACTTTCTTCTTATCAGCACAAAGGTTGTTTTTCTTTCTTATAATTCATATGTTTACTGAAGTAGCACTTTTAATGTCCTTCAAGAACTTTTCCTGGGAGGTGTGCTTCAAAATGGCTGACTAGAGGCACCAGACGCTCACTTCACCTGCAAAGAAGGACCAAAACAGTACGTAGATAAGAACACATCAAATAGAGATTCTAAAAGAGAACACTGGAATTCAGCAGAGAAGTGACAGGAAACCTCTAAGCCATGGAAGGAGAGGGAAGTAAAGCATCTTGCCTGGCTAGAATTGGCTCACAGCCAGGAGGAACTGAGCATTGCAGAAAAAAAGTAAGGGAGAGATCCTCAGCAGTCTGCATTTCCTCCAGCCTCCTGTAATCTCAGCCACAGGAGAGCCCCTTGGCCCTTGCAGGCCCTGAAACTAGTATAGGAAGCTGCCTGGAGTCCATGTAGCAGCATTGTTTTCGAGAGGTTGTTTAAGCTGGGTCCTACACACCTCCAGAAGTGCAGCTGCAGCGTGGCACCATTTTGACAGCCCAGCCCCCATAGACAACATTCTGCCTTGGGACCCAACAGCTCCTATATCTCTACATCTCTGGAGCCCTCCTGACATCCCTCCACACCCACCCAGAGGGTTGCAGCCTCCTGATGCTGGCTAGACCCAGTGGTACAGCAGAGGCACCAGCATTCTTGCCCACACAGTGTTCTAAAACCCAGGGAATGGGCAGTGCAGTGTACCAGGGCGGCTGCCCCTCAAACAAAGGGAGCTGAAATACGTGCTAACCATAGCCTGAGAGTTGCTTATTTGGGGCTACTGCTACTGCCAGCAACACTGCCCCCTACAGTGGCAGGGCCACCATGCACCTGCATGTGCCTTCAAGGTGCCTAGAGACCAGTTTGCGCATGCACTTTTCGGAGCACAGACCTCCCCTCCCACCATCACCACTGCAGGTGCACGAATGCAGTGTCTGAGACGTGGGGATTGACTTGCCCTGCCCACCACAGCTGGTGCTCGTGAGCACCACTGAGAGGCCTTAGTACAGGTTCAACACACCTGCCACCACCACTGTTGGCACCACCACATGTTGTCCTTGGGTCTGAGGATGGAACCACCCCGTTTGCAACCACCAGTGCCCATGCATGCCATTCAGGGACCTGAAGACAGGTCTTCCCTGCCCACCCACATTGCTGCTGCCACCAGAACCCATGCATGTAGTCCCAGTGCCTGGGGATAGGCTCGCCTTGCCTACTTCTATGGACACACATGCACACCATCTAGAGGCATGAGGGTGAGACCACCCCACTCCACCCCACCACCAGTGGCCATGCATGCCTCCTCCGGGCCTGGGAACTGGCTTGTCCAGTCTGCCACCACTGCCACCAGCACCCATATGTGTATGCTGCCTGGGGGCATGGTAACTTCCCTGCTCAGCCCTCAACCACCGCTGACATTTACAGCAGCCACTCAGAGGCTTGAGGGTTGGCCCGTCACTGCCACTACCACCACTGATACCACAGACACCACCTGAGGGCCTGAGGCTCTGCCCACCTGGCCCACTGCTGCCAATCCTAGCACCTGAGCACACCACCTGGAGGTCTGAAGACTGGCATGCCTGGCCTGCTGCCAATACCACTAGTATCTAAGGACTGGCCTGCCTGGCATGCCCATCCACAGAAAAACCTCATCATAGCCTCCATTAATAACTGCAGCCAAACCACAGACACCACTGACACTGATTAGAGCCAAAGAAATCATACAGAAAATGCAAACTGTGCCCACCCAGAATCACAGCCAAAGAACCCTATCCAATCAACACTACAAACACATCTATATGAAAAAAGATTTTCCTATGAAAGATAATTCATAAAATTAGAAGCAGTGACTGTTACACCAGGTATCAATGTAAGTACACAAAAAACATGAAAAAAGAAGGAAATATGACACCTCCAAAGCAACACAGTTATACTCTAGTAACAGGTCTTAAAGAAAAAGAAATTAAAAAAAGAAAAATAAATTTATAAAATGCCTGAAAAAGAATTAAAAATAATAATATTAAAGTAACTCAGTGAAATACAAGAGAACACAGATAAACTTATAAGGAACTAGCATCAATACTAAAACTAGTCTAAAACATGATAAGGAGAGAATTCTTCCTAACTCATTCTACAAGGCCAGCATCACTCTGATATCAAAACTAGACAAGGAATCAACAACAAAAGAAAACCTCAGGTCAATATCCCTGATGAATATAGATGTAAAAATCCTAAACAAAATACTAGCAAATGAAATCTAATTTCATTAAAAAGATAATATACTATGATTAAGTGGAATTTATCCCAGTGATGCAAGGATGGCTCAACATATGCAAATCAAGAAACGTGATATATCACATCAACAAAATGAAAGACGAAAACCATATGATCATCTGAATAGATTCAGAAAAAGCATCTGATATAATTCAGAATCTCTTAATGATAAAAGCTCTCAACAAATTAGGCATAGAAAGAACATACCTCAACATAATAAAGGCTATATATGACAAATCCATAGCTAATATTATACTGAATGAGGAAAAGCTGAAAGCCTTTCCTCTAAAACTGAATCAAGACAAGGATGCTCACTTTCATCATTCTTATTCAACATAGTACTGGAAGTCCTAGCTAGAGCAATCAGGCAAGAGAAAGAAAAGGCATCCAAGTTGGAAAAAAGAAACTCAAATTGTTTCTCTTTGCAGATGAAATGATTTTATATTTGGAAAAACCTGAAGACTCCACCAAAAAAACTCTTGGAACTGATAAACAAATTCAGTAAAGTTGCCAGATATAAAATTAACATACAAAGTTCAGTAGCATTTCCACACACCAACAATGAACTAGCTCAAAAAGAAATTAAGAAAACAATCCCATTTACAACGGCTAAAGACAAATACTTCGGAATAAATTTAACCAAGGAAGTGAAGGACCTCAGCAACAAAAACTATAAAACACTGATGAAAGTAACTTGAGGACACAAACAAATGGAAAGATATCCTATACTCATGGATTGCAAGAATTAATATTGTTAAAATGACCATATTACCCAATGTGATTTACAGATTCAATGCAATTCCTATCAAAATACCAATGACATTCTGCAAAGAAATAGAAAGGGAAATACTAAAATTAATATGGAAGCACAAAAGACCACAATAGCCAAAGCAATATTGAGCAAAAAGAACAAAGCCGAAGGCATCACACTACCTGACTTCAAAAAATATTACAAAGTTATAGTAATCAAAACAGCATGGTATCAGCATAAAAACAGACACATCGACCAATGGAATAGAATAGAGAATCCAGATATAAATCTATGCATTTACAATCAACTGATTTTCAACAAAGGCACCAAGAACATACATTGGGAAAAGGATACCCTCTTCAATAAATATCACTGGGAAAACTGCCTATTCATATACCAAAGCATAAAGCAAGACCCCTGTCTAATGCTATATGCAAAAATTGACTCCAAATAGATTAAAGACTTAAACGTAAGACCAGAAACTATAAAATGACTAGAAGAAAATACAAGGAAACAATTCTGCACAGTGGTCTAGGCCAAGATTTTATGGGTAAGACTTCAAAAGTATAGGTAACAAAAACAGATAAAATGGGAGTATAGTAAACTAAAAAGCTTCTGCACAGCAAAATAAATAATTGAGAAATAAAAATAAAATCCCAAGTCCCCCAACTAACTGAAAAGACCCCCTCTCAGCCAAGGGCACTCCAGATAAACCTTAAAAACTGTGTTCCTGGCCATGATGGATGGGGGGTTGGATATATCTGAGTATGCCCCTTCTTTATTAACCTTTAACTAGAATTCTTTCCTAGGGACTGAGCAGAAACTAGCTCTGGAAAATGAGAAAAGGATGACTCATTCCTTTATCATCTTTAACCAATCATCTGAGGCCACGACCAGACTCCCTGTCTTTGCAGTTTCAATATGACAGCTCACCAGCTTCATAATGCATCTCTTCCTAATAAAACACCACTGACCAGGGAGTGGTTCTGGCCAGTTTACAGAGGATGTGCAATGAGGGTTTTCATGTCCTCTGCTTTACCATTTGATGTCAGAGGTCCAAAAACTCCACCCTTGGATAATGTTAACACTTCCATTTTTTGTACATGTGACTGATGAAGAGGCATGAAGCTCAATTGCACATGTGCATGCATCTCCTTTAAAAATTATTCATGACTCTTCCTATAGCTTATTCAATATGTATACTTAGCCAACCCATTCAGCATAAATTTTAGTCTTATGCTTCCCTCCCTCAGAGTGCTTGCTCTTGGCTTCTGGCCAGAGGCTACATGTCCCAGCCTGTGGGATGGTCAGCCTGCAGGCTTCATTCTTTTATGAGAAATAAAGCCCTCCTTTCCAAATTTAGGAACCTCATCATTCTTCAACTGACATGACCGACAGAGAGAAGAGACAACCTGTAGATGGGAGAAAATACTTGCAAACTATTCATTCAACAAGGGACTAATAAACAGAATATACAAGGAAATAGAACATCTCAAAAGCAAAAAACAAAACAAAACCAAAAAAATCTCAAATAATCCCATTAAAAAGTGAGCAAAAGACCTCAAACTATGAAACTACTGTAATAAAACATTGGGAAAAATCTCCGGGACATTGGTCTGGGCAAAGACATCTTAAGCAATACCTCACAAGCACAGGCAACCAAAGTACACATGGACAAATGGGATCATACCAAATTAAAAAGCTTCTTCACAGCAAAGGATACAATCAACAAAGGGAAGAGACAACTCATAAAATGGGAGAAATATTTTCAAACTAGCCCTCTGACAAAGGATTAATAACCAGAATATATAAGGAGCTCAACAACTCTATAGGAAAAAATCTAATAATTCAATAAAAAGATGGGCAAAGTATTTGAATAAACATTTATCAAAAAAGTCATATAAATGGCAAAAAGGCATATGAAAAGGTGCTCGACATCACTGATCATCAGAGAAATGCAAATCAAAACTACAATGAGATATAGTCTGATGCCAGTTAAAATGGCTTAGATCCAAAAGTCAAGGAATAACAAATGCTGGCAGCCAGACACAGTAGCTCATGCCTGTAATCCCAGCACTTTGGGAAGCTGAGGTAGGTGGATCACCTGAGGTCAGGAGTTCGAGTCCAGCCTGGTGAAACCCTGTCTCTACTAAAAGTACCAAAATTAGCCAGGCATGGTGGGGGGTGCCTGTGATCCCAGCTACTCGGGAGGTTGAGGCAGGAGAATTGCTTGAACCCGGGAGGTGGAGGTTTCAGTGAGCCAAGATCGCACCACTGCACTCCAGCCTGGGCAACAGAGCGAGACTCCATCTCAAAACATAACCAAACAAAAACAAATGCCAGCGAGGATGTGGAGAAAAGGGAACCCTCATATGCTGTTGGTAGGAATGTAAATTAATATAAGTACTATGGAGAACAGTTTGGAAAAAACTCAAAATAGGGCTACCATATAATCCAGCAATCCCACTGCTGGGTATTTGCCCAAAAGAAAGGAAACCAGTATACCGAAGAGACATCTGTACTCCCTTGTATGTTACAGCACTGTTCACAATAGCTAAGATTTGGAAGCAACCTAAGTGTCCATTAAGAGATAACTGGATAAAGAGAATGTGCTACTTATACACAATGGAGTGCTGTTCAGCCATAAAAAGAATGAGATCCTGTCGTTTGCAACAACATGGATGGAACTGGAGATCATTATGTTAAGTGAAATAAGTCAGGCACAGAAAGACAAACATCGCATGTTCTCACTTATGTGTGGGATCTAAAACCCAAAACAGTTGAATTCATGGACATAGAGAGTAGAAGGATGGTTACTAGAGTTTGAGAAGGGTAGTGGGGGTGGGCAGGGAGGCAGGGATGGTTAATGGGTACAAATAAATAGAAAGAATTTATAATACTTACTATTTGATACATAACAGGACGATTGTAGTCAATAGTAACTTAATTGAACATTTTAAAATAACTTTAAAATGTAATTGGAGTGTTTATAACTCAAAGGATAAATGCTTGAGGGGATGGATACCCCATTCTCCATAATGTGCTTATTTCACATTGCATGCCTGCATCAAAACATCTCACGTAACCCATGAATATCATAAATATATATATCTACTATGTACCCACAATTTTTTTTAATTAAAAAAAGAGCAAAGAATGTGAATAGACGTTTCTCAAATTATCCCGGCCCGCGGGATCGTCACTGCAGGCCCTGGAAGAGGGGGTGGGAATTTGGGGAACAAGAGATACGAGAAATGGAGACAAGACAGTGCTCTGATCAAGTCTCTCTTTTAATGGCGGTAATGCAGTGCCTTATATACACTTGGAGGGGAAGGGGTTGGGCCAAGGCGAAAATGATCTCATCGCAGAGGGTGTGGCCAGATAGGTATTGGTTTCTCTGGTCGAACGTCATGTGGCGCCTGCGCTGTCAGGTAGCAATTTTCGCGGGCGCGGGAAAAATAGGTGAAGAAGAAGCAGGAAGAGCGCCATCTTTTATGAGGTATTAATACAGGGGAAAAGGCAAAGATAGGGAGGAGGTGTAAGGTGGAAATGAATAAAGCTCAGGCGTTTTTTAATCGTCAGTTATTATTCGCTATGGCCGGGGCGTGCAGCTCCGGACATCAAATGATGACATAAAAATGGCCAACAGGTGTTTGAAAAAAATGCTCAATATCACTAATCATCACAGAAATACAAATCAAAACCGAAATAAGATATCTTCTCACCTCAGTTAGAATAACTATTATCAAAAAGACAAAAAATAGTAAATTCTGGTGAGGATGTGGAGAAAAGGGATCAATTACACATTGTTGATGGGAATGTAAATTAGTACAGCCATTATGAAAAACAGTCTGGAGGTTTCCCAAAAAAACTAAAAGTAAAACCACCATATAATCCAGCAATCCCTCTACTGGGTATTTATCCAAAGGAAAAGAAATCAGTATACCAAAGGGATACCTGCTTCTCCGTGTTGATTGTAGCACTATTCTCAATAACAAAGATATGCAATCAACCTAAGTGTCTATCAATGGATGAATGGTTAAAGAAAATGAGGCATATATACACAAAGGCATACTATTCAGCCATAAAAAATGGAATCCTGTCATTTGTGGCAACATGGATTTAACTGGAGATCACTATGGTAAGTGAAATAAGCCAGGCACAGAAAGATAAATATTGCATGTTCTCTCTCATATGTGGGAGCTACAAAAGTTGACCTCATGGACATAGAGAGTAGAATGGTGGTTGCCAGAGGCTTGGAAAAGGAGGGGATGAAGAGAAATTGGTTAATGGGTACAAACATACAGTTAGATAACAGGAATAAATTCTAATGTTTGATAGCACAGTGGGGTAACTACCGTTAACAGTAATTTATTCTATATTTCAAAATAGCTAGAAGAGAGAGTTTTAAATGTTCCCAACATGAAGAAATGATAAATGTTTGAGGTGATGGATATCCTTAGTACACTGGTTTGATCATTACATATTGTATACATGCATAAAAAAAACATGTACCCCATAAATATGAACAATTATGTATCAATAAAAGAACTTTTTCTTTACATTCACGACTTGGCTAACTGGCATAAGAGGCCTAATGTGGCATTCTATTTTGCTTTAGACACGACTTTCTCACTAAGCTTAATCAAGCTTTTGATTTAAAGTGAGAGATGTGTAACTCTTTCTTTAATTTGAACACTTAGAGGCCAGTGTATGGTTATTGATTGGCTTAATTTCCATATTGTTGTGTCTCAGGGAATAAGGAGGTTGGAGGCAAGGGAGAGAGACAGGGAAATGGCCTGTTGGTGGAGCACACAGAACTGACAACATTGATTAAGTCTGCCACCTCATGTGGGTGTGGTTCATGGCATCTCAAAACAATTGCAATAGTAACATCAAATATCACTGATCACAGATCATCATTACAGATATAATGATAATGAAAAAGTTTGAAATATTGTGAGAGTTGCCAAAATGTGATACAAGACATGAAGTGAGCATGTGCTGTTGAAAAAAAAAACTGCAAGATAAACTTGCATGACGCAGGGTTGCCAGAAACCTTCAATTTGTAAAAACAAAACAAAACAACAACAACAAAAAACACCACAGTATCTGTGAAGTGTAATAAAGAGCAATAAAGAGAAGCACAATAAAATGAGGTACGCCTGTGTATCCAGTCACCTATTTAACAATATTCTTGAAATCATAATAACCAAAATCAAACTCATTGATGAAACAGGAGAGTTCCTTGACACTCCTCACAGGCCATGCAACAGGGGTGCGACTCATCTGTTCTGTCACTGCCACTGCTCAAACCCCTTATGGGAGGGGGAGCAGACAGACAGGTGCAGAAGCCCAAATGGGTGTGTGTTACAGTGTGCCCTTTTAGCCTTGCTGTACATGGACGGCTTAAGTGTTAACCAGCTCAGTGGACACTCTGCCTTTCTGCAAGGGCAGAGGGTCGGTGTGACAGCTCTCTGTATCCTGAGCTCTTGTCCAGCTTCCTGGAAGAATCGGGTCACACATGAACTTGAAGGATGAATGCAGGGGTTTTATTGAGTGGTGGAGGTGGCTGTCAGTGAGATGAATGGGGAGCCAGCAGGGGGGATGCAGTGGGAAGATGATCTTCCACTGGAGTTTGGCTGTCCAGTGGCCAAACTCCTCTCTGATGACGGCCCTTAGCTGAACTCCTCTTGACGTTCAGGCATTCCTCCTCTTCTTTCTCTGCTGCATTGTTCTGCCATTCATCTGCTTGTCTCCTTGTCTTCTTGTCTGCTCATCTGCTTCTGGAGCCTGGGGTTCAGGGTTCATATGGATACAGGATAGGGGGGCATGATGGGCCAAAAGGCAATTTTTCGGGCATGAAAACAGAAATGCCTATTCTCACTTAGGGCCATGGGTCTCAGGCTTGAGGGTGGGTGGGGCCTTTGTCAGGGAACCACCCTCTCCTACCCAGTGTTTCCATCTCCTGTGTGAATCATTATCTCTTTTTGTCCCCAAACATGTATTTCTCCCAGTGCTCAACAACTCAATAACATGGAACCCCATTCCTCCAGTGCAACATATCAAAATTTGATCATTCTTGATAACTTGCTCTCCCAAATCCAAAATTGTTTGTGTTGTCTAAATGGTCGCTGTATACTTTAACCACTGATTAATTCTCTAGTCTTATCTCATGTTGTGTGCTCATGCCAAATTTGCCTTCTTTCAATTCCTTTGGGACACCCAGGACACCCAAAAGTTTGGCCTCAGAGTCTTTATATTGGGGTATCCTCTTCCTGGAATATTCTTCCTCCAAATCTTTACCTAGTGAGTTCCTACTTAACCTTTACATACCAGCTTAAATATTTCTTCTTTGAGTGAATCTTCCTGGACCCACCTGAGTAAATTCTCTCTTCCATCCCACCTTCATATCCTGCTGGTTTATTTTCCCAGGGGAGCCTGTAATTTCCCTTCATAGCTCTTGACAACTGAAATGAGTGACTGAGGTATAAGTCTCAATCACTGCGGTTTATTTTAGGGCATGTCTGCGAAGAACACGAATCACAGATACATCCGTGGCTGTTTTTCCAAAGAGGTTCTCAGGAGATTTTGTATTTGTATACTTCCTTAAAGCAGGGAAGGCATGTAGGAAGAGAGGCAGGTAGGTGTTTGGGCGAATAGTTGCATTCCTGTGAGACATTAGTTAATGATCAGTAAATCTACATTTTATGTAAGATAAAGCGAATGTCTGGAAAGAAAAAAGGAGTAAAAGATAAATCAATTACGCAGAAGTCTCTAGGTAGGTGGAGGAAGGAGTCTTGACTTTGTTCTACACCTGGGAGGATAAGCTTGTAATGACATTATCAGTGTAGAATCAAACAGACTTTAGTATTAGGAGCTAGACTTAGATTGTAGACCTAAAGTCACATGTGGCATATCCTTGTTTATGGAAGGCCAGCAAATAACTTAGTCATGGGGGCGGGCAGTCCTTCCCAGATATCTGAGACCTTTTACCTTTCCGTGGAGATCTAGATGATGCATAATATGTTAGGAACAGCTATTCATTTGGAAGAGTGTGTTGCAATGACCTTCCCTTTTGCATTAGAAGTTTGGGGGGTCCTGAGGATTTAAAACTTTCCTTTACACACTCTATCACAATTTTAAGTATTTATTTGTGAGATTGTTTACATAATGTCTGTCTTCACCACTTGACTGTAAATAAACAAGTATTGCTCTTGTTTATTGCTCTTGTTTATGCCCTCAACACTGAGAACTGACAAATACCAGGCAGTTAATAAATATTTGTTCAGTGAATATATGTATAAATGAGTGAATGAATACAAGTTTTTCTCAAAAAGCGTATATTCCTCTCTTAAAGAGGAAGGGCTTTCTCAGTTTGGGAGCCTACTTCAGGGTCTGATGAATAGATACTCTGAAAGATTAAGAGCTATCTTTGATGGCCGGGCATGGTGGCTCACGCCTGTAATCACAGCACTTTGGGAGGCCGAAGTGGGTGGATCAACTGAGGTCAGGAGTCAGGAGTTCCAGACCAGCCTGGCCAACATGGTGAAACCCTGTCTCTACTAAAAGGTAAATACAAAAATTAGCCAGGTGTGGTGGCACACGCCTGTAGTCCCAGCTTTTCAGGAGGCTGAGGAAGGAGAATCGCTTAAACCTTGGAGGCAGAGGTTGCAGTGAACTGAGATTGTGCCACTGCACTCCAGCCTGGGCAACAGAGCAAGATTGTCTCAAAAAAAAAAAAAAAAAAAAAAAAAAAAAAAAAAAAAAAAAAAAAAAAGAAAGCTATCTTTCAGAACTCAGTAAAGTTCTCAACAATGTTCCAAGTCATTTTTATCCTCCAAGTTTGAGCTAAGTATTATACTAAGTTGTTCTCTTTTGCCCACAGTCCTCTCCCTAGGGTTTTCACCAGCTTTTCTTTAACCTGAGAAGAGTCAAAAGGAAAAACACAATAAAAATATTCACTATATTTTCCTGAGAATCTAAAACATTTGAAGTTTGCTTAGAGATTTGGCTGAAGCTTTGGATTGTCTCCAATTTTGGCAATCAATTTATCTGGGGCGAATTCAGTTGTTCACAAGGTTGTTTTTTTCTTCAACTTTCAGTTTCAACATGAGAGCTGGAGTTACCCTCTTCGTGGTTCAAATGGAGCAGTTAAACTCAGGGCCAAAGTTGGAAAATCTGACATAAGGAATATATGCTTCCAAACCTCGTGACACCTGGTAGTTATGTTCCAGATTCTGGCTCCTGGGTCCATGGGAGCTGTAAGCTCTGGTCTTTCCAAAAGTTTTGTCATAGTAGTAGGGGAAAGGAACACTTCTTATGAACAGTGAAAGGGAAACACTAACCTGTCTACTTTCTTCCAGACATCAGAAGTGAAAAGTAAGACAGAGACATTTCTGACCTTGTCTGACTCAGTAGGACAGTGTCAGGATTTGTTTAGAGAGAGAAAGTGACCATCCTTTAAAAAAAAAAAAAAAAATCCTTATGCTCCCCACTGTTGGTCTCAAGTACATGGTTTAGGTCCAAGCCCTAGGTCTTTTTCATTTCAACACCAAACTCTACACTGGTTTTTGAGATGAAGACAGGGGTTATAGATCTGCAGAACAGCAGAATAGCCGCTGAGTGCTTGAAGAGCCCGTTATAAACCTCCCTTTTCTCTGCCCAAGTATCCAGAACATCTTCCCTATTCTGAGTTGTTCTGGACCAGGCTCCATTGTTATTCAGCCATGCCCAATCCCTGGGAAGCTGACATACAATAGAAAATGGAGTGATAATTATGCAGCCAGTCTCTGTAGGACTTTTAGGGGAAGAACAGTCTTCTTAGGAAGTTAGTTGCCTAGTCATTTGCTTTAGTATAAAATTTATATATATATTTTATATATATAAATGGCTACTGAGACCAGAGGGAGGGAGGCCAGAGGATGGGAATATGGTCAATGTTTTACTGATGACTTGATTATCCAGCGATGACCAAAAACTCCAATGGCTACACCAGCTAATGCTGTCCATGAGAAGGCTGAAAGGATCTTCAGAGATCATCATGCTTAGCTCTTGCTTGTTTACTTGGCTAAAAAATAAATACTCTCCTGGTTTCCCTGGGAGTTATTATGGCTTATAAGCAAGATAACAGTTAAAATTCCGCACTTTCATGCTAAAGTTTACAAGGTTCTGTTTCTAGATTTCTCTTCCTGGAGATTCTCTACTTGGACACCCCCTTCAGCCTAAAGATCCCAGAAACATCATGAGGAGCTCTCGTAGGAACTGTTGGATAGAAGCAACTCTGTTGCCACACTGAAGACCAGATTCTGGAGATCCAGCATGGGAATCCAAGCCTGAGAAGTGCTGCAGAAGATAAGTACGGACTCCTCAAAGGTGTAACAAAGGCCGAGGACTTGGAAGTCAAGAGACCTGTGTGCAAATCTGCCTTTCATTTTAACTGTTTGATTCTGCTTAAATCACTTAACTGCTTTGAACTTCAATTCCTCTTTCTGTAAAACAGGAATACAATTACAGTACCTACTTCACAGTTGTAATTAATGAACAAACAAATGCACAAAGGATCCAATATACAGTAGATGATCAGTATCAGTGACTTGTATCAGAACTTATTTCTTACAACTGCTGTGCCTTACAAATGCTGCCCAACTCTCCATAAGAGACCTATGGTAGAGATGACACTGCTTTTCAGGTCCGTCTTAGAATTTTCAAGGCAATATTTGAAAAATTCTGAACTGATCCTGGAATGGCAACTTTCTTTTCTCCACCTATCAAAACCCAATTAGTAACTGTGGACCCAATTCAAGTGTCAACTTTATTGCACATATTCCTCAAATACTTTTTAGATCCTACCTAGGGACTAAGGGAAGAGTTCCTCAAGGAAGAGATGCTTGAGCTGAGAGATGAAAGCTGAGTGAGAGTACCCTAGGGAAGGCGAGAGGAGATTATATTCTGGGTAAAGGAGACAATATATGTAAAGATCT
The DNA here is from genome assembly GCF_003255815.1 of Theropithecus gelada. Classification (NCBI taxonomy): domain Eukaryota; kingdom Metazoa; phylum Chordata; class Mammalia; order Primates; family Cercopithecidae; genus Theropithecus; species Theropithecus gelada. The sequence goes on along the minus strand of NC_037689.1, from coordinate 8,544,982 downwards.
TCAGGCAAAAGATAATCTAGTTTGTTGGAAAAACTGAAAGAAAACCAGAAGGCCAGTGAGGCTAAAGCACAGGGAAGGCCAAAAGCCTTATAAATAGAGTAGTTATGCATGGCTGTGCAGTTGGAGCAAAACACAAACGTACCCTGTCAAAGGGGCATGTGAGGACAGAAACCCAGCCTGTGTTCTCCTTGCTAAACCATGCATTTATAGGGCTCTATCTACCCAGAAGGAGTGCCTTTTTCTACTTTGTCCACCCTTGTTTTAATTTTCAGAAAGATAAACAAAAGTTAGCAGCATCTCTTACGAGGCCATGCATGTTCTTGCTCCTATCTATCACACCATTCTTACCTGGAACTCTTTCCCCCATTCTCTTCTTTGTGCCCCATCCACACAGGTCTTCTGCATCCTCAGGACTTTGCACTTGTTTTGCTTGTTATATTGGGTTTCACTAGCATCTACCCAGTACAATGCCTGGCATACTATTGAGGCCTGATGAGCGTGTTTTAGCGTTGAGTCCAGGACCTGAGGCTGATTTGGCTCCATCCGAGTCTGGACCTGAACCAACTCCAATTGGGTTAGACCTGCTCTGGTCTTCGGGCTAGCGAGGCTGGTGCAATGCCCATTTCGAAGTGCTGGGAGCAGTGAATCTTCCTACCTAGGCATGGCAAAGGGGGCACTTTTTGTCTTGGGGCTGCTAGAATCTTTAGAGATTGAGAGAGTCACAAGGGCTTCTTAATACAGGCAATATTAACTTTTTTTCTACATGGGATTGAAAGAATTGAGAAATGTGGTTGTTTCAGACTTTCCTGCACTTCAAAACTCAGAAGAGCTTTCTCTAAGTATACATTACAACATATTCAACAAGAGTCTGCCCATCAGCCTAGATTTCTGAAAGAATGATAAGCTCCTACTGCAACCGTTTGTTCAACAAATATTTATTGAGCACCTACAATAATTAATAAAATAGGCATGATCTTTGACTTCACAGAACTTAGATTTTGGTACCATGTTCAGAAATCTCTGTGGGATTATTTTACAGGGGAAATGTGCTTTCTTAAGGTGCCAAATGCTCATTGACAGCTTATATAGCAACTAATCAGGTACAAGAAGAGTCAGCCTTCCTTGGGTCCAAATCCTAGTGGATTCTACCATTTGAGAGCTGTGCTACTACCTTGGGCAAGTTACTTCTTCTTATTTTCAATTTTCTCACCTGTAAATGAGAATAATAATGCTTTAACCTCATAGAATTTATATAAAGATTAAACAAAGTATAATATGTAAAATAATGTAGCCTAGTGTCAAATCAATAAACACTTCTATATAATACAACATACCCTCATACCCTTTTGTTTTGTGGAAAATGAAAATTACTTTTAAGATAAAACTTATCCAGGAAATAGGTCCATTTCTCAGGAACTCAGAATAGTAATCAGAGGAAATGCCATGGCTATGGGAAATGTTTCCTACCTGTTATGTCCTGATCCAGGTTGTTATTTTCTTGAGATAGAAACCTTTATCTTGGTGTCCCTTAACCAACCCCAGTGCCTAGCATGGTGCCTGGGAGCACTGCAGATAGAGGACTTGTCCTGTTAATTTCTGTACTCTGAGGGTCTGGTATAGTGTCTAGAACAAAGTATACATATTATTCAGTTGGTGCAAAAGTAAGTGCAGTTTTTGCCAGTACTTTCAATGGCAAAACTTAATAGCTGTATAAGCTTACTTTTGCGCCAACTTAATAGCGGTATAAGCTTATTTCATTCTTACTTTTGCGCCATGTACTTTTGCGCCAACTTAATAGCTGTATTAGCTTCTTTCATTCTCACAACAACCCTCTAAAATGATGCCATTATTATCCTTATTATTAGATGAGGAAGCTAAGGCACAGAGAGATTAAGTCAATTGTCCTCAATTACCAAGCTAAGAGTGATAGAGCTGGAATTTAAACCAAGTAGCCTAGCTCTTAGCCTGCATGGTAACACCTAACACAATCACATAGGAAGTGATTACTAGATATTTGCTGAATAAATGCAATTGCAAGAAAATGTAAATCATGATCATTTAAAGGAAGAATTCCATTATACATGTGTGCTTAATACAATAGCCGTATTCTGAAAAGTTAGATAAAAATCAATTCTTTGTAAATTTCATGCATTTCACTAGTGTGCCCAGCGCATTGTAGTTTGAAAAAGAAACCCATACTGAGCTTTAAGGGTTCCTGCTATTCAGAGCAAATTGCGGTGATCCATTTTGTTGTGTCCTTTTGTCAAGTCAGTAATCACCTCCTAAACTGTCTGATTTATAATTAGTTTTTTTCACATACTGGCCTTTTCTAAGAAAGCAGGAAGGGCTGGTATCTATCCTTTTGTAGATCTTATTCCGAGCACCTCTTAAACAGCTGCTCCCTATCACCCATCAACTAGAAGGCTAGAGAGACAGCTGGTGCCCTCTTCTGGGGGTTTAGGGCTGTTGCATACATTGGGCCCACCATGGGGCATTTCCAGAAAACAATTGTCAACTACTTTTCAAGTCTGATGATAAGAATAGGGTTGGATTTTTATTCTTTCTTTGAAATAAATTGTATCTTTCCGAAAATAAGAAAGTTGACTGTAGTGTCCAGAACGAAGTATGCATATTACATGCATAAATCTATTTCATTCTCACAACAACTCTCTAAAATGGTGCTATTAATATCCATTTTAGAAAATGAAAATAGATAATAATAGGAGACTCAGCCAGGCGAGTCTCCTGAAGCCCTGTTGGGTAGAGGGATGGAATTCCACTGTGGTGCTGAGAAGATGCTTCCTTCAGTTAGATATATTTTATTTATTTATTTATTTATTTTTAGACAGAGTCTCACTCTGTCACCCAAGCTGGAGGGAGGTGGCTCGATCTCGGCTCACTGCAACCTCCGCCTCCCAGGTTCAAGCAATTCTCCTGCCTCAGCCTCCCGAGTAGCTGGGATTACAGGCACGTGCCATCATGTCCAGCTAATTTTTTGTATTTTTAGTGGAGACAGGGTTTCACCTTGTTGCCCAGGTTGGTCTCAAACTCCTGGCCTCAAGTGATCCACCTGCCTCGGCCTCCCAAAGTGTTGGGATTATAGGCCTGAGCCACCACACTCGGCCTCAGTCAGATATATTTTATGTATACTTTAAAATCACACGCTATTAATGATAAAATTGAGCACTTGAGGATTATCTACTTGCTAGATACTTTAGATACATTACCTCATTTAATAGAAGTGCAAACAATATCCCCAATTTACAGTTGAGAAAACTGAGAAGCAGAGAGGTTAAGCATTGGCCAAAAAATAACAGAACCAGGAATTTAAACCCAAATCATGCTCTTTCCAGTGTAATATGTTTTCTCTTTCTACTTCTTATGATCCTGTATCAAAATCCCACTACAAAAAGAGATGGCAAGGAAATGTTTTTGACATATGTAAAACCCAATCCAACATCACTGAAACATCAAAGAAAACCATGCCCCAAACCTCTATATGGACCTCTTGCTAGTTGTTCTGACATCTTTTTTTGTTTGTTTTATGTAGTTGTGTTGAATTCTTTTTTAATGTAGTTGTTTTGAATAGAAAGATAGGAAGTGGGCCGGGCACGGTGGCTCACGTCTATAATCCCAGCACTTTGGGAGGCCGAGGCAGGCGGATCACCTGAGGTCGGGACCAGCCTGATTAACGTGGAGAAACCCAGTCTCCACTAAAAATACAAAATTAGCTGGGCGTGGTGGTACGTGCCTGTAATCCCAGCTACTTGGGAGGCTGAGGCAGGAGAATCGCTTCAACCAGGGAGGCGGAGGTTGCGGTGAGCCGAGATCGTGCCATTGCACTCCAGCCTGGGCAATAAGAGCGAAACTCCGTCTCAAATAAAATAAATAAATAAATACAGATAGGAAGTGGTGTTCGCAGCCGCGCCGTTGTCGCTCTCCAACACCAGCGCCGCCTCTTGCTCGCTGAGCTGCAGCCGAAGGACAAGGCGGGTAAGTAAGGAGGTCTCTACGCCGTGACTCTTACAAAGCGGACTGCCAGCAAATCTACCGGTGGTATAGCATCCAGGGAGCAACTGGCTACAAAAGCCGCTCGCAGGAGTGCGCCCTCTACTGGAGGAGTGAAGAAACCTCATCGTTACAGACCTGGTACTGTGGCACTCCGTGAAATTAGACGTTATCAGAAGTCCTCTGAACTTCTAATTCGCAAACTTCCCTTCCAGCGTCTGGTGCGAGAAATTGCTCAGGACTTTAAAACAGATTTGTGCTTCCAGAGCGCAGCTATCGGTACTTTGCAAGAGGCAAGTGAGGCCTGTCTGGTTGGCCGTTTTGAAGACACCAACCTGTGTGCTATGGATGCCACACGTGTAACAATTATGCCAAAAGACATCCAGCTAGCACGACGCATACGTGGAGAACGTGTTTCACAGTCCACTATGATGGGAAGCATTTCATTAACAAAAATTTTTTAAAAATCGCTTATTCCTGTTATTGGTAGTTCTGAACGTTAGTTTTTTTTTTTTTTTTTTCCATGGGGTCAAAATGTGCCTAACTATATGATTGCGAGTGGAAAAATAGGGGACAGAAACCAGGTATCAGCAGTTTTTCCATTTTCATTTCTGTTTGAATTTTTAATATAAGTGTGGAGAAGTAAAGCATTAATCCAAGTTAAAATGTTTCAGTGAACAAGTTTCAGCGGTTCAACTTTATAATAATTATAAATAAACCTGTTAAATTTTTGTGGACAATGCCAGCATTTGGATTTTTTTTTTAAACAGGTTAATTTCTTATCGACGACAACTAAATGATGTTTGTAGCATTTTTATCATACAGTAGATTCCATCCATTCACTATACTTTTCTGAGTTGTCCTACATGCAAGTACATGTTTTTAATGCTGTCTGTCTTCTGTGCTGTTCCTGTAAGTTTGCTATTAAAATACATTAAACTATTAAAAAAAAGCAAGATAGGAAGTTTAAATTGGTAACAGACAGAGGTTAAAGAACAAAGAAAATGTTGGGAAGCAGAGAAGGGGTTAGGAAATGAGGGAGTTGTGTGGAAATAGAGTACAGCATCTTCTTGGCTGCCGCTCTACAACTCCTGAGGCTAGAAGTGGCATAGCAGGTTGAGCCCCAGCTTTCTGGGGAATTCAGCTTGCATAAAATGTAATAATAACTAACCTACATCTAGTACTTACTTTGTGCCAGGCACTCTTTTAAATGCTTTACCTCTATTAACTCATTTAATCCTCACAAAAATCCCATTTTACATGTTAGAACATTGTAGCACAGAGAGGCTATGATTTTCATTTTACAGATGAGGAAACTGAGGCACAGAAAAATTGAGTAGTTTATCCAAGGTCAAGCTAACAAGTGGTGGAGTTGGAGTTTAAATTTAGGATTCTGCCTCCAGAGCTGTGTTCTTACCCGCCATGATATAGAGTTAACCCTTGAGCAACATGAGTTTGAACTGCAGATATTTTTCCATAAATATATTAGAACATTTTTGGAGATTTTCAACAATTGGTAAAAATTGCAGATGAACTGTGTAGCCTGTAAATATCAAAAAACTTAAGAAAAAGTTACATATGTTATGAATGCATAAATATATGTACAGACTAGTCTACTTTATTATTTTCTACCATAAAATACACACAAATCTATTATAAAAAGTTAAAATTTATCAAAATTTGCACACCCACAGACCATACATGGTGCCATTCACAGTCAAGGGAAATGTAAACAAATGTAGAGATTCAGTATTAAATCATAACTGCATAAAATTATGTACCCACCTCCTGTTATGGTGGTGAGCTCAAGTGTTGAGAGTATCTGCTTAAAATGCCACCATGTGATGCTAATCATCTCCCCTTGAGCGGTCCGCTTTAACAATAACTTGCATATGGAGATAAAAAGTGATCTCTCTTGAGGCTGTAGTGAGCCGTGATCGTGCCTCTGCATTCCAGCTTGGGCAAAAGAGTGGGATTCTGGCTCAAAAAAGGAAAAAAAAGCCATCTCTGTTAGTTCTCCTGTACGTTTCACCGTGTACGTTTCATCGTGTTTAATGCAATATTGTAAACCATGAATAACACCGTGTGACTCACATGAAGTGCCACTACTGCTGCCAGAAGTGCTTCTAAAAAGCAAAGTCATGACATTCCAACAAAAAGTTGAATTGCTTAATATGTATTATAGATTGAGATCTGCAGCTGTGGTTACCTGCCATTTCAGACAGACGATGTAAAACTTAGAGTATTGATAAATACAGTACAATACTGTACATGTATTTTATGTTTTCAAATCTTTTTTTTTTTTGAGACAGGGTCCTACTCTGTCACTCAGACTGGCTGGAATTCAGTGACACCATTATGGCTCAAGCAATTCTTCCACTTCAGCCTTCTGAGTAGCTAGGACCACAGGTGCATGCACCATCCTGGCTAATTTTTGTATTTTTCATAGAGATGTTGTTTCAGCATGTTGCCCAGGCTGATCTCGAATTCCTGGGCTCAAGCAATCCTCCCTCCTTGACCTCCCAAAGTGCTGGGATTACAGGTGTGAGCCACTGCCCCTGGCCTTAAAATCATTTTCTTTTCTATGGCTTACTTTATTGTAGGAATACAGTATATAAAACATAGGACACAGAAAATATGTTAATTGATTGTTATCCATAAGACTTCTAGCCAACAGCTGGCTATTGGTATAGTCATCCCTCCTCTCTGTATACATGAGATTGATTCCAGGACCTCCTGCAGATACCAAAGTCTGCACATATTCAAGTCACATGCAGTCTGTTTTTCAAAATCCACACATACAAAAAGTCAGTCCTCCATGTAAGTGGGTTTTGCATCCTGCGAATACTGTATTTTTGATCCATGTTTGGTGGGAAAAAAATCCGTGTTTAAGTGGGCTCAGGAAGTTCAAACCCATGTTGTCCAAGGTTGAAGTGTAGTTAAGTTTTTGGGGGGTCAAGTTATACCAAATTCTGACTGCATGGGAGATGGGGGGGTTAGCACCCCTAACCCCCATGTTGTTCAAGGGTCAATTGTATTGCCTCTTCCAATATGTTGTAAGAATAAGTATTGTTTCAGAAAAGATTTACTTCAAGGTATATATGGGTGTGTGCTTGTGTTTGTAATGGGTAGCAATGTAAAATGTATTCATCTTTGTAAGTCACAGACAAAAATATCTAAAAGCACTACTGCTCTAGCAATAGCATTGCTGAATTTTATATCTTCAACCTTAACAGAGGTGATGCCAGATTGCTCTCCAAAATGATTATACCCAATCACACTCTCAGCAGCAGTGTGAGATGTTCCATATCTCTCTATGTAGATATTCTATATATTATACTTATGCTCCATATCCTCACCTGAACTTAATAGTGCCAGACTTTTAATGTACTATCAGTCCATTTATTGTGCTATCAATACTGGGTGTGAATAGTGTCTTAATGTGGTTTTCAGTTGCATTTTTCTGATTTCCAGTACATCTTTTCATACATTTGACCATTTAAATTTTGCTTATTGTGAATCATCTGTTTATATCCCTTACTTGTATATTATACAATACAACCCTTACAACAACTCTCTGAAAGAGCCAGCAGTATAGATGAAGAAACTAAGTATGGGAGAAACCTTGCTTAAAGTAACCCAGCTAATGAGTTTTTGAGCTGAAATTTGAGTCCAGGTGTAGAAGACCCCTAATCCTATGCCTTTTGTTTTACACTACATGCCAGGGCCCAAGGTCACGTTAGAAAAAAAAAACAGAGGAGAGAACAAATAAATTTGAACATGTAACCCTATGTCTTGTGTCTAATTAGGCCTTGTGCAATCAACATAGATTATTTCCTTGTGTCCTCACAACAACCTGTGAGGTAAAACCTGTTATCTCCATTTCTACAGATGAGAAAACTAAGGTGTAGAGTAGTGAAGAAATTTGCCTTGGAAGGGTTAAATTACAGTTAGGGACAGAATCGCAACTCAGACACAGATCTGCCTGATTACCAAGTCCATGCCTGTTTCACGATAATGTCTGTCCATAGATATTCCTGGTGTAAGGTAAAGACCTCCCACAAATCAAGCCTGACTCATCATCTCCTAGAGCCAGGTCTTGACCTGCTTCCCCACTTTCTCTCCAGATCCCCATATGTTTCTACTTCGGTATGGCCAGGACTATACCTACTATCTTTCTGCGGAATCCTGGTCTGAGGCAACCTTAAAACTGGCTGAGCCCTGCTGCTTCATATTAACCATCTGGGCTAGGTTAGCTCCCAGAGATTACTCTTCCACTTCCTCAGGCTTCTCTAATGAAGCCCAATCAGGATCTCAACGCCTTCCATGGTAAACCAGAAAATTGTAAGTCAGAGTCTTTAAATGTGGCTGCACATTAAAATCACTTGTGAACTTAAAAAAATCCTGATGCACTAGTTACAACCCAGGCCCATTACATCAGAATGGTACCCAGGCATTCATAATAGTTAAAGCTTCCCAGATGATTTGAATCTACAGCCAAGATTGGGAACCACTGTTATGGCATCTTCTTCAAGCTCCAGCAGCCATACTCAGTAGTTTCCACATTTTGGGTTTTCATAGGAACTTCTTGGAGGACTCATAAAGACCCAGATTTCTGGACGCTACCCCAGAGAATCCTGGTTCAGACCCAGGAGTCATTCTTAATAATCACCCCAGATAGTTTCACTGCAGATTATTAGCAGACAGTATTTTGAGAAATGCTGCATTAGAGGCATGGAAGTAGGATGGGAACAGGAGGCCTCTGGCCCTTTAAGGATGGATTAAGGGACTACTTTTAAGGCTGTAGGGGCAAGTAGGATCAGGCTGCTTTTTTTCACTCTAGTGGATAAGTTAAGGAAGTGGGTCCTGAAATGGACCTCTCCTTTTAGGTTACCTCAGCCTCTCAATAGGTACTATCTTGTTCTCAGCCCGGGAGAGTGGGAGGGACGTGGTGCCTTGTCCCACCTTCTGTTTCTGTTTCTTCTGATGCAAAGAGGCCAAGTTATGAGGAAACTTTGGCCCAGGAGATCCTCTTAGAGAAAGCAACATAGGGTCTGCCTGCCTTTCTTTTTCTTGCCCCATCCTTGGTTGTGGAGCCAGGATGCAGTTATCTGCATGAAAGGAAACGGTCAGAGTGACGTCCCTTGGGCTTGTGTTGGGGCCTGTTGTTGAACACTAAGCCTTTCAAGATGGTCCTCCGCAGTATTCTTAGAATTCTTTTTCTTTGTGAACTGGTCCTTTTCATGGAACACAGGGCCCAAATGGCAGAAGGACGGCAGTCCTCTATTGCCCTCCTGGCTGAGGCCCCTACTTTGCCCCTGATTGAGGAGCTGCTAGAAGAATCCCCTGACGAACAGCCAAGGAAGCCCCGGCTCCTAGGGCATTCACTGCGGTACATGCTGGAGTTGTACCGGCGTTCAGCTGACTCACATGGGCACCCTAGAGAGAACCGCACCATTGGGGCCACCATGGTGAGGCTGGTGAAGCCTTTGACCAATGTGGCAAGGCCTCGCAGAGGTGAGTTGTTATGCCCCCATACTGCCCTGGAAGGGAGAGAAGTGGAGAAGAGCTTAGAGAAAAGGGAATTGGTGGATTTACTGTCAGGCTTTGTTGCCTTGTGCGCAGGTTGTTTCTTTAGGCTTGGTTTTCAAAGGATGGTAAGCTTGGGAGAAGCCAGAGCCAAGCCTACTTCCCTTTAGGGCATCAACTTAAGAACAGATTGCCTTGGTGCCTACTGAGAAATCTTTCCCAGGCCCCAGGACAACTGAGTGATGTGTCATCACCTATCTTTCACAGAAACTTTTATTGCTTGTGATAGTTCTGAAAACTGTAATTGAGACATATCCAGTTATATTCTTGTGGAGGGCAATTTAAGTGGCGTTTTGCTCTTAGAGTACAGGTTGCTGAGTTGGGGAAACTTCTAAGACCTCAGGAAGGACATAAATAAGCTAACATCTGAGGGTCTGTGTACCTGGCTCTGTGAGCATCTGCTACTGTATTTAATTCTTAATGAATGCTACTATCTTAGCTGTCTTGAGGCAATTAGCCTAATTTTAAAACTAAGGCATGGAGAGGTTAAGTAACTTGCAAATGGTACACAGATAGTGGGTCACAGAGATGGGATTTCAGCTCAAGTCTGTCTGATTCTAAAGTCTGTCAGTAACTTCTTAAGTCTTTAAATGTAGTATTCCAATATCCTTGTACCCCCAGCAGTTTTTGTACTTGGGCCATATTGCTACTTTGGGATTCTGGTACTGTGTACTTTGGAACTTTTTTTTGTCCCCATCATGATTGATTTTGCTTTTAACATTTGCATCAGATATTGTTCCAGGACAGCAGTGGGCTATTGAAGTGTAGGACTCTCTAGGGAATGCAGACAGTCATCAACTTCAAGGAATTCTTGGGAACCTAGTGAGATCAATCTGTGGCCTTCACTAGTCTCAGAGATGAAAAGAGACAGGACTTAACCCCCTCCCCAAGCAAAACAATAAATATTCTTGTACCTAACCCTTACTGTGAGATTACTGTGTGCCAGGCATTGCAGAAAATGTTTTATAAACTTATCTTAATCCTCACAACTACCAGATTAGGTAGGTAGTATTAGCATACCTACTTGATCGGTGAAGAAACTGAGGATCAGAGTCACTTACCCATGTCATACAACTAGTAATTGCTAGAGCCAGGCATCAAACCCAGGCTGTCAGGACTAAAGCCTGTGTGTTAATCATCATGCTGTTCTGACTCCCCATTGGATTTTAATTGAGTGCCAGGCAGTGTGTTTGCGTTGGGTATATAGAAGCAAATACTTTCCCGACCTCTAGAAGTTCCAGTATAGTGGAATGGATAGATAATTACATAATAATGTTACAGTATGCCAAGAGCTTTGGAAAGGATAAATAGTAGGGCTCCCAGGACTTTTGAGAAGAAATGGTTCATTGCTTGAAGTGAAGAGACTGTGGGAAGGCCTCATGAAGGAGGTAGTACTTGAAATTGACCTTGCAGAAGGAGCAAAGAGGCCATGCATTGAGGCAGATAAGTGCATTCTGATTTAGGAAAGAGAAAATGGTGTGGGTAGAGATTCATTGAAAAATATTCATTTGGCATCTACTGAGTACTAGGCATACAGATGTGATCAAGATAGGTAAAACCCCTACTCTCATGAAGCATATGTTCTCATAGGGGAGACAAATAAACACACACAGTTAAATCGTGAATTGTGGTTAAGTGCTCTCAAAGGATGAAGTAGGTTGTTAAGGTAGAGAATGGCAACAAAACCTTCCCTTTCCATGGAGTTGTCAGGGAATGTATCTTTGAAGAAGCGCCATTTGAGCTCAGATCTACAAGATAAACTAGGTATAAGAAGAGTAGGGAGAAGCCTGATTGAGGCAGAGGAACAACAGGTGCAAATGCCTAGAGGGTGAAAACAAGTTTGTTCCAATTGAAGAACAGAGGAAAATCAGTATGGCTGGATCCTCATGAACATTGTGGGAAATGGCAGGATATGAGGCTAATGAGAAGCAGGGACTTCTAGGCTGTGATAAGGGATCTGGATCCTAAGTGCAGCAGAAAGTTGCAAAACATCAAGCACTTTGGGAGGCCAAGATGGGAAGATCACTTGAGCCCAGGAGTCTGAGACCAGCCTGGGCAACATAGGGAGACATGTCTCTACAAAAAATAAAAATACATTAGCTGGGGGTAGTGGTACACACCTGTGGTCCCAGCTACTCAGGAGGCTGAGACCAGAGGATCATTTGAGCCTGGGAGGTTGAGACCAGAGGATCATTTGAGCCTGGGAGGTTGAGATTGCTGTGAGCCGTGATTGCGCCACTGCACTCCAGCCTGGGTGACAGTGAGGCCCTGTCTCAAGGAAAAAAAAAAAAAAAAACCCAAAAATTAAGAAAAAAATAGGCTTGTACAGATGATGTGAGACTAGAGAGGAGGATGCCTAGAATTAGGCATGTATCCTGGTCTCACTGTGGAATATACTGGTATCTAGGGACTCTGGAAAGGATCCAGAGACAGATGACAGATTCAATCACACAGGATGTGTGAGTCAGCCCTTTCCCTGAAAAGCTCTGACCAGACCCTTCCTGGCTCTGATTCTTAGCAACCCCATCCTGCTTCAGGAAACATGTGATGTCAAGGTCTCAAAGAAAAGGGCAGTTCCTCCTCAGACAGACTGCTAGAGGTTTGGGTTGGGTTCCTTTATAGCCAGGGTGGAGCAGGTTTAAGGGTGGGCCTCTAAGAAAGATTACTGTAAGATGGGAGTGTGGAATAACTTGAGAAAGCAAATACAAGCCTGACTTGGATTTGTGTGAACAATGTCTAGTGCCCCAAACCCAAGGGTATATTAAGCATGAGTTGGAATTTGAACTTTTATTTATTTTTTTGAGATGGAGTTTCACTCTTATCGTCCAGGCTGGAGTGCAGTGGCATGAACTCGGCTCACTGCAACCTCCGCCTCCCGGGTTCATGCCATTCTCCTGCCTCAGCCTCCTGAGTAGCTGGGATTACAGGTGCCCGCCACCACGCCCGGCTAATTTTTTGTATTTTTAGTAGAGATGGGGTGTCGCCATGTTGGCCAGGCTGGTCTCAAACTCCTGACCTCAGGTGATTCTGCCTGCCTCGGCCTCCCAAAGTGCTGGGATTACAGGCTTGAGCCACTGCACCCAGCCGGAATTTGAACTATTAAAGATATTCTGGGGCTGGGTGCAGTGACTCAAAGGGCAGCTAATCCCAGCACTTTGGGAGGCCAAAGCGGGCAGATCGCTTGAACCCAGGAGTTCGAGACCAGCCTGGCAACATGGCAAAACTCTGTCTCTACAAAAAACAAAACAGAAAAAGCTGGGCATGGTGGCACGTACCTGTAGTCCTTGCTATTCATGGGGGCTGAGGTGAGAGGATCTCTTGAACCTGGGAAGTCAAGGCTGTAGTGAGCCATGATTGTGCCACTGCATTCCAGCCTGGGTGACAGAGTGAGACTGAAAAAAAAAAAAAATCTGGAACATCAAGATGTAAAAGAACTTCTGTGTTAAAAATGCCACAACTAATGAAGAATTCCAGGTTTGTGGATTCTGTGGAGAAGGACTAGGTGAATAATATACAAATTAACATGGAATTATTTACTGATTAGATGTCGGAAGATGAGAGGTGGCTTTTTCCTGAGGTGCAAGGCTTTTGTAATCTTTGCTCTTGACCTTTGCCAGGAGGGGGCGCAGAAGTTTGGAGCAGCATGGATGCAACCTTTCAATCCTTTGGCCGTTGGGTGTCAGCACTACAGTTTGGATTAAAGCTCTTATTCACGAAGCAGCATCCAGCTTTTAGTAGACTTCTCAGCAAACAAAATATTTATGTGATCAAGACTCTGTTGAAAATAGTATTTAGAGGAATAGTGGTAAAATGAATGAGGTAAATGGAGAACAATTTCCAGCAAGGAATGGTAAAGAGAGAGATTAAGGGCCAAAGGAGGAAAAGAGGCTTAAGAAGCAATTCTTGAAGTAGATGAAAGGCAGAAGTGGTAAGATAGCTGTCTGTACTAGAAGATGATAGAAAAAATTATTTTGTAGTGCCTTGATCCTGAGTTTGAAATTATAGCAGGCCATACCACCAAATACTGAATTGTTGTCCCAAAGCTGCATCTGTATACTGATGTGACATGAGACTCTTTCTTAATCCATGTATGTTTCAACAATTCTAAATGGACACATTTAATAGTCAACTAATAATAATATTGATCTTCTCCCCTACATACAGTATGCACATAAGATAATTCTATATTTGAGTTTTTTCCCCCTGAGCCCAGCATGGTAAGTAATCTAACAGTGAGATAGTTTCTCTAAAGAAAAACAGACTTGGGTTCAAATCTTAACTCTACCAGATACCGGCTGTGTGTCCTTTGTCATAGCTTCTCTGAGCCTCAATTTCCTTATCTACAAAATGGGGACAATAACTATCTCATAAGACTATTGAGGATTAAAGAACTAATACATGTAAAGCATCTAGTATATTAGTAAGTGCTCAATAAATGATAGTATCATTACCTTGAGTTAATTTTAGAGCTGATTATAGCTATCAGTCTATATCAAGCCAGTTTGTGAGGAAGATTCAGGTTAGGAGGTAAGAAGCTAAACCTCTGCTCTTGTTCCCTCTTACTTCTGCAGGTACCTGGCATATACAGATCCTGGGCTTTCCTCTCAGACCAAACCGAGGAATATACCAACTAGTTAGAGCCACTGTGGTTTACCGCCATCATCTCCAACTATCTCGCTTCAATCTCTCCTGCCATGTGGAGCCCTGGGTGCAGAAAAGCCCAACCAAGCACTTTCCTTCCTCAGAAGGAGATTTGCCAAAATCTTCCCTGATGTCTAACGCTTGGAAAGAGATGGATATCACACAACATGTTCAGCAAAGATTCTGGAATAACAAGGGACACAGGATCCTACGACTCCGTTTTATGTGTCAGCAGCAAAAATATAGTGATGGTCTTGAGCTCTGGCATGGCACTTCGTCCTTGGACATTGCCTTCTTGTTACTGTATTTCAATGATACTCATAAAAGCATTCAGAAGGCTAAACTTCTTCCCAGGGGCATGGAGGAGTTCATGGAAAGGGAATCTCTTCTTCTCCGGAGAACCCGACAAGCAGATGGTATCTCAGCTGAGGTTACTGCCTCTTCCTCAAAACGTAGTGGGCCTGAAAATAACCAGTGTTCCCTCCACCCTTTCCAAGTCAGCTTCCGCCAGCTGGGTTGGGATCACTGGATCATTGCTCCCCCTTTCTACACCCCAAACTACTGTAAAGGAACTTGTCTCCGAGTACTACGTGATGATCTCAATTCCCCCAATCATGCCATTATTCAGAACCTTGTCAATCAGTTGGTGGACCAGAGTGTCCCTCGGCCCTCCTGTGTCCCGTATAAGTATGTTCCAATTAGCGTCCTTATGATTGAGGCAAATGGGAGTATTTTGTACAAGGAATATGAGGGTATGATTGCTGAGTCTTGTACATGCAGATGACAGCAAAAGTACAGCTAGCTCAAGTTTCCCAGGAAATTAGAGGAGAGTTTAAAATATCAGTGTTAAAGCTGCAAGTAATCCTGTACCAATCTGTACATTATATTTCTTGCCTTAAGTGTTACTTAAGTCTCTTCCCCCACTTGTGAGCTAGTCAGTTTATAGAAACAGTTCTGATACCAGTCCCCTAGCATGAATCAGTACAGTTTGACCACTAATCAGAGCCCTTAATGCTTGGGTAAAATGTCCTCTATTTTATTTTCCTTGGGGCTTTGTCAAAAGTCAGCAGTCAGTAGTGGTAGAACTTCAGAAATTTTCCAACTTTTCCCAGCTTGGGAAAGGTGGGTTTTTCCTAGTGTCCATATTCTGAAGCTCTGGAAGATTTGGGGTGGTGAAAATAGCTTGGGATTTTATACTGCCCTTCTTGCCTCCTATGTCCTAGAAACTACTAGTAGCTAATCAGACAAACTGCCTGCTTCTGTGTTTGTAATACCTTCTAAAACTTTTCTCAGACAGACTGGAAAATTTTCAGGTAACAGTCTTTATAGAAATGTTTTGAGGGGATAGAAGGAAGGAAATCTTTTTCTAAACAAGCAGGGCTTTTCCTCTTAGCCTCTGAATCTGGGAAAAGTACCTGGGATTCTTTCCTGTCCTAGGTGAGTACAGTAGCCTTTAATGAAGCCCATAAGGAAACTAGACTACGGAGTTGTCTGAGATAATCTACTTCAAACCTGCATTTATGGTGAAGAAGAGAAAATCTGTCATTGCTGATTAGCATTATGAATGGGGGAGTTATTTTTAAGTATTCTATGAAACAATAGAGTTCAGAGTATTTTCCTTATGTGACGCTTAAACCCCTGTAAATTACCCCACAAAGAAAGTTCCCTGGTGGCTCAGAGGCTGGGAGTTGGCCTGATTGGGAGTGCAGGGGATTTGAGGGCTGTGAAGGAAGGACTATGGGATAAGGGTGAAACCTGCGAAGGCCTGCAGCTGACTTTATTCTGGGCTTGCCTGTTTCATGTGTTCAGTTTGAATCTGGACCTGGGTCTCTGAGGGAGAAGGGCTTGTTGTCTTTGGGAGACATGGAATGATGCCTTGAAATAAATGATGCTTGTAGTGTGACTCCTTTCTACTCCTATACTGTATTTAAATGATGGGACTGGGTTTTGTTGCAAATAAATCATTTTGTTGTTGAAGAAAATCTTGACTGTTTTTAGAATTGAGAGAGAGTGGAAGGAATTTATTTCCTTTGTTCTCTTTAGCTATGGCTAGGACTTCGACCCTAATCCCTGAGGGGCAGGGCTGGAACATCCTCTGAAGTTCTTCTCTCTTAAGGAAACACTGCTAGCCATCAGCCCTCGCCAAGGTGCCCCTTTAGGGAAGCCCCTGAAACCCAGTAAGTCTTTCCCCACCCAATTGCTCTTGACTAGTCTTATGGCAATTCTCATGGGATGGGACTGATTTAGGGTAGGTATGTGTGTTTGTCAAATCCCTATGTTTCTTACCTATTCATTGTAAACTAACTTGTTTTACCATTCCCTTCAAAAGCTGTTCCAGCTAGGCTGAATATCTTGCAAGTGTATAAATACAAGTCTTATTCTTGTGACTGAGGAGCTATTCCTTAACATCCGTTTGCCTGTCTACCTTCTTTACTATATCGTTAAGAATCAACTCAGGTATTTCTCATCTTCTCAATGTCCCCTTGACACACCAGCCTCAGGTGTGTATTAAGTTTCCTATGTATTCAGATCTCACAAAGCTAGGAGATCATGACTTATTGAAAATCCCTAAGATCCAAGATGCTAAACTTAGGATCTGTTCTTATAATCAAGGTCCATCTTCAGCTAGACTGAATATCTTGCAAGTCTCTTAAGTGTCCCTCTGTGGTCATATAGCACTTTGTACCTGCCTTTAATATGCTCTAGTATATATGTCCTTGCAAAAAGATGGAGCCCCTTTTGAGTTTCAACTGCATCTTACCCTTTTCTATAAGAGCCTGGCACCTAGTAGGTCCTTAATGAATACAAACACACAATTATGACATTTTTTTGTGAGCAATGCATTCTTCCTGACATGGAACATCTCAATTTTTCACATATTTTATTTTTCCATGGGAATCAACGTAATATAAAATACTTTGTATATCAAGTAAGATGATTATTGTATCCCACTATTTCAAAATCATGATTTAAATTACAATAGAATGTAATAGCTACGTTAAGTAAGGCAGTTCTTGTCATCATTACATATGCTGCAAATTTATCTGGGAGGGGAACTATGGGCTTCCAGTCTAGGCATTTCCCCAGCCTACTTGGGGTAGACACAAATATCTAACAGGCCTGAAGATGGACCTTGATTATAGGACCAGATCCTGAGTTCAGCATCTTGGTTCTTAAGGATTTTCAGAAAGTTATGATCTCCTAGCCTTGTGAGTGCTGAGTACGTAGGAAACTTAATCTGTTTATGGAGGGTTCAGGATTAATTGGCCTTATTATCTATTAAGCCCTGAGTTATCAGAATACCCAAGGAAAACACTGTCTGGATGGGGTTACTTGGTTACTTAGGATGATGTTATGGATTCTTTCTTTTCTTTGAAGTATTACTTCAGTTCAGTACCTTTTCTCAAATCCAATCCAAAGTTAGGGTTCCGTACCTCAAACCTTCCTCTGAAAGGAAGAATACATGCTTGCTAGTGGAGGAGGGTGTGTGGGTGGGGGTGGGGCCCGTCTGCCCATGTAGGTAGGGAGAAATTGTTACTTGATCTGGAAAGGGAAAGTAGGAAGCAAGTCCACCTTGTCCCAACAGTCCCAATGAGTAAGCTGGAACTTCATTTAATGTATGGGTGCAAAAGGAGCAGTAGCAGGCATTTAAACTTGTGTCTGATCGTGGATCTCTTTTGCATTTACCTTGGTAGTATGTCACAACCAATTCTGGGCAAAGTTGGGAAGCAGGCAGAACTTCAGTTACATAAAATATTTGGCCTAATCTTGTAACACATTTCATGTCTTCAGTTAATTCTCCCAAGAGCACTATGAAGTAGGAGGTATTAGTCTTATTTTTTAAAAACTGACTCATTGAGGTGTAATTTACTGTAAAAGCTACTATTTAAGGTGTACAATTCAGTGGTGTTTAGTATATTTACAGACTTGGGTAAATATCACCACAATCTAATTTCACCACAAAAGGAACTTCATGCCTTTTAGTGGTCAATCCCCATTCCCCCAACCCTTACCAACAGCTCCTGACAACCACTAGTCTACTTTCTTTTTCTCTGGATTATGGACATTTAAATAAATAGAATTGCATGATATTTAGTTTTTGTAACTGGCTGTTTTAGTATGTTTTCAAGATTCACCTGTGTTATAGCATATATCCATATTTTGTTTCTTTTTGTTACTAAATAATATTCTATTGTAGGATACACCAAACTTTTATCTACCAGTCTGATGGAAGTTCAAGTTTCTATGTTTTGGCTATTATGAATAATCTTGCCATGAATGTTCATGAGAAGTTTTTGTGTAGACACATATTTTCATTCCTCTTGTGTATACACCTAGGAGTAGAAATGGTGAATTATCTGGTATATTTAACATTTTGAGGAACTGTAAAACTATTTTCAAAGTGGCTATACCCTTTTATAATCCAACAATGTATGAGAGTTCCAATTTCTCCACATCCTCATCAATACTAATTATTGTCTGTGTTTTATAGTCTAGCCATATTGGTGGAAGTGAAATGGTGCCTCCTTGTGGTTTTGATTTGCATTTCCCTAAGGATTAATGATGTTGAGCATCTTTTCATGTGCTTATTGGCAACTGGCACATCATCTTTGGATAAATGTCTAATTCAAATCATTTGCCCAGTTTAAAATTGTGTTGTCTCTTGTTGTGTTGTAAAAGTTCTTCATATGTTTTGGATATTAATCTCTTATCAGAGGTATGATATACAAATATTTTCTGATTCTGTGGATTATTTAATTTTCCTGATGGTGTTCTTTGAACACAAAAGGTTTTAATTTGGAAGAAGCCCAGTTTATCTATTTTTATCTATTGCTGCTTGTGCTTCTGGTATCATTGGAGAAAAATGGAATAATCCAAGGGTCATGAAAATTTACACCTATTTTTTTCTAAGTGTTTTATAGTTTTTGCTGTTATATTTAGGTTTTAAATCTATATTAGTTAATTTTTGCATACTGTGTGAGGTAAAGGTCCAACTTCATTCTTTTGCATGTGGTTATACAGTTGTCCCAGCATCATTTATTGAAAAGATTAATCTTTCTCCATTGAATTGTCTTGGCACCTGTGTAAAAAAAAAAACAAAAACAAAAACATAAATATAAGTTTATTTCTGTACTCTCAAGTTTATTCCATTGATCTATATGTCTATTATGCCAGGACAATACTGTCTTTATAACTGTAGATATGTCATAAATTGTGAAATTGGAAAGTGTGGGCTGGGCGTGGTGGCTCATGCCTGTAATCCTAGCACTTAGGGAGGCCAAGGCAGGTGGATCACTTGAGGCCAGGAGTTCAAGACCAGCCTGGCCAACATGGTGAAACCTTGTCTCTACTTAAAAAAAATACAAAAATTAGCCAAGTATGATGGCATACACCTGTAATCGCAGCTACTGGGGAGGCTGAGGCATGAGAATGGCTTGAACCTGGGAGGCAGAGGTTGCAGTGAGCTGAGGTCAGGCCACTGCACTCTAGCCAGGGTAGTGGAGTGAGACCCTGTCTCAAAAACAAAACAAAAAAAATTGGAAAGTGTGATTCTTCCAAATATTTTATTCTTTAGCAAGATTGTTTTGGCTTTTCTGAGTCACTTGCATTTCCATATTAATTTTAGGGTCAGCTTTTCAATTTCTGCAAAAATACCAACTGGATTTCTTCAATGGGGACTACAATGAATCTACAGACAAATTTGAATAGTATTGCCATTTTGACGTTAAGTCTTCTGATCTATAAACATGAGATATCTTTTTATTTAGGGACTCTAACTTTTTCAATGATGTTTTAACATTTTTAGTATATGTCATACTTAAATTTATTCCTAAGCTTTAAAAATTATTTTTGATGATATTATAAATGGAATTGTTTTCTACATTTTGTTAAATCAGACTGTTTATTACTAATGTGTAGAAATACAATTCTTTTTTTTTTTTTTTTGGTGTTGAATTTATACCCTGCAGACCTGCTGAACTCATTTATTACATCTAATAGTTTGTGTAGATTTCTTAGGAGTTTCTGTAAACAAGTTTATATCATCTGGGAATGTGGAAAGAATTCCAAACTAGATGCCTTTTATTCTTGCCTAATTGCTTTGGCTAGAACTTCCAATACAACATTGAATAGAAGTTGTGACAGCAGACATTCTTTTCTTGTTCTCGATCTTGAGTGAAAGCATTCAGTCTTTCATCATTAATTATGATGTTAGCTGTGGTTTACTATAGATACCTGACTTTAATACTTACTTTAAAGTTACAGTAATCAAGGCATTGTAGTATTGGGGAAAGAATAAACAAATAGATCAATGGAACAGAATAGAAAACCCCAAAAATAGATCCACACAAATGCAGTGAATTAATCTTTGACAAAGGAGCAAAGGCAATTCAACAGATAAAGAGTAATTTTTTCAACAAATGGTGCTAGAACAAAAACAAATCTAGACAAAGACCTTATAGTTTCAATAAGAATCTGTTGAAAATAGATCATAGATATAAATGTCAAACACAACTTTAAAACTTCTACAAGATAACGTAGGATAAAATATAAATAACTGAGTTACGTGATGGCTTTTCAGAGACAAAATCAAAAGCATTATCTAAAAAAGAAAAAATAAGTTGGGCTTTGTTAAAATTAAAGCTTCTGTTGTGTGAAAGACTGTTAAGAATATGAAAAGCCACAGACTGAAAAAAATTGCAAAACATATTAGATAAGGGACTTGTATCTAAAATATATAAAGAACTCTGAAAACTCAACAGTAAGAAAATCAATTAAAAATGGGGAAAACATGAAAAAACACCTCAAAAAAGAAGGCATGGGCTGGGCATGGTGGCTCACGCCTGTAATCCCAGCACTTTGGGAGGCCGAGGTGGGTGGATCACGAGGTCAGGAGTTCAAGACCAGCCTGGCCAATATGGTGAAACCCCATCTCTACTAAAAATACAAAAATTAGCCGGGTATGGTGGCACATGCCTGTAGTCCCAGCTAATTGGGAGGCTGAGACAGAAGCATTGCTTGAACCCAGGAGGTGGAGGTGGCAGTGAGCTGAGATCATGCCACTGCACTCCAGCCTACGTGACAGAGAGAGACTCCATCTCAAAAAAAAAAAAAAAAAAAAAAAGGCATATATGTGGCAATAAGCATATGAAAAGATGCTCAACAACATATATCATTAAAACGATGAGGTACCACTGCATACCTATTAGAATAGCTAAAACCCAAAACACTGATATCAAATGATGAAGAGGATGTGGAGAAACAGGAACTCTCATTCATTGCTGGTGGGAATACAGAATGGTATAGCCACTTTGGCAGACAGTCTGGCAGTTTTATAAAACTACAGTCTCATCATACAATCTGGCAATCACACTTTTTTTTTTTTTTTTTTTTTTTTTTTTGAGACTGAGTCTGGCGCTGTTGCCCAGGCTGGAGTGCAGTGGCCGGATCTCAGCTCACTGCAAGCTCCGCCTCCCGGGTTTACGCCATTCTCCTGCCTCAGCCTCCCGAGTAGCTGGGACCACAGGCGCCCGCCACTTCGCCCGGCTAGTTTTTTGTATTTTTTAGTAGAGACGGGGTTTCACCGTGTTAGCCAGGATGGTCTCGATCTCCTGACCTCGTGATCCACCCGTCTCGGCCTCCCAAAGTGCTGGGATTACAGGCTTGAGCCACCGCGCCCGGCCCCAATCACACTTCTTGATACTTATTTGTGTTAAACTTATGTTCACACAAAAACCTGCACACAAATGTTTATAGCAGATTTATTCATAATTGCCAAAACTTGGAAGTAACCAAGATATTCTTCAATGGGTAAATGAAAAACAAACTGTGGCACATGTATACAATGGGATATTATTCAGCAATAAAAACAACATGGCTATCAAGCCATGAGAAGACATGGAAGAGCCTTGACTGGATATTGCTAAATAGAAGAAGCCAGTTTGAAAAGGCTACATACTATATGGTTCCGTTCATATGACATTCAGAAAAAAGGCAAAGCTATAGAGACAGTAAAAAGATTAATGGTTTCCATGGGTTTGCTGGGAGGGAGGCATGGAGCATGGGGCATATTTAGGGCAGTGGAACTTTTCTGCATGATTCCATAATAGATCCATGTTATATATTTGTCGAGACCCATATAACTGTACAACTGAAAGAATGAACCCTAATGTAAACTATGGCCTTCAGTTAATAATGTGTCAATACTGGTTCATCAATTATAACAAATGTGCCACACCAGTGAAATATGTTAATAACAGGAGAAAGCTGAAAGATGTGTTGGGGAGAAAAAGGTATATGGGAATGCTCTGTACTTTTAAGTTTTTATTCTTAAATTGACAAAGTTGCATGCAATATACCATGTACGACATGACTTGAAATATACACTGTGGAAGAACTAAATCAAGCTAATTTAACGTGTATTACCGGCCAGGCGTGGTGGCTCACGCCTGTAATCCCAGCACTTTGGGAGGCTAAGGCGGGTGGATTACAAGGTCAGGAGTTCGAGACCAGCCTGGCCCACATGGTGAAACCCCATCTCTACTAAAAAATACAAAAAATTAGCCAGGCATGGTGGCGCACACCTGTAATCCCAGCTGCTTGGGAGGCTGAGGCAGGAGAATCTCTTGAACCCAGGAGGTGGAGGTTGCAGTGAGCTGAGATGATGCCATTGCACTCCAGTCTGGGTGACACAGTGAGACTCCGTCTCAAAAAAATAAAAAATAAAAAATAAATTTTAAAAAAAACATGTATTACCTCACATAATACTTTTGTGGTGAGAATACAAAGTCTCTTAGCATTTTCAAAAATACAATGTATTGCTATTAACTATAGTCAGCATGTTATGGAATAGCTCTCCTAAAATTACTGCTATCTAACTGAAATTTTTTATTCTTTGTTCAACACTTCCCCACCCCAGCACCTGGTAACCACTATTTTATTCTCTGTTTCTGTAAGTTCAACTCCTTTTTCAGATTCCATGTGTAAGTGAGATCATGCAGTATTTGGCTTTCTTACCTGGCTTATTTCACTTAGCATAATGTTCTCCATCCTCCAGGTTCATCTGCATTGTCAAAAATGACGAGATTTCTTTTTTTAATGGCTGAATAGTATTCCATTGTGTATATATACCACATTTTCTTTTTTTTTATATTATACTTTAAGTACTGGGGTACATGTGCACAACGTGGAGGCTTGTTACATAGGTATACATATGCCATGGTGGTTTGCTGCATCCATCAACCCGTCATCTACATTAGGTATTTCTTCTAATGCTATCCCTCTCCTAGCCCCCCAGCCCCCAACAGTCCCTGGCATGTGATGTTCCCCTCCCTGTGTCCATGTGTTCTCATTGTTCAACTCCCATTTACGAGTGAGAATATGCGGTGTTTGGTATTCTGTTCTTGTGTTAGTTTGCTGAGAATGATGGTTTCCAGCTTCATCCATGTCCCTGCAAAGGACATGAACTCATCCTTTTTTGTGGCTGCATAGTATTCCATGGTGTATATATGCCACATTTTCTTTATCCAGTCTATCATTGATGGGCATTTGGTTTGGTTCCAAGTCTTTGCTATTGCGAACAGTGCAGAAATAAACATACGTGTGCATGTGTCTTTATAACAGAATGATTTATAATCCTTTGGGTATATACCCAGTAATGGGATGGCTGGATCAAATGGTATTTCTAGTTCTAGATCCTTGAGAAATTGCCACACTGTCTTCCACAATGTTTGAACTAATTTATACTCCCACCAACAGTGTAAAAGCGTTCCTATTTCTCCACATCTCTCCAGCATCTGTTGTTGAAAAAAGGTTAGAGCATATCCACATTTTCTTTATCTATTCATCCGTTGATGGACACTTAGGTTGATTCCATATTTTGGCTATTGTGAATAACACTGCAATAAATATGGGAGTGCAGATATTTCTTGAACATACTGAGTTCATTTCATTTGGATATATATCCAGTAGTGGAATTTTTGGATCATATGGTCATTCTCTTTTTAATATTTTGAGGAACCACCATACTATTTTCCATAATGACTGTAATAATTTACATTACCACCAACAGTGTGCAATGGTTACTTTTGTCAACACTTCATCCTTTGTTTTTTAAAAAAAATTGTGAATTGAAAATTGATTGCTGCATATATTTATGGGGTACAATATGGTATAATTTATAAGTATAATGTGAAATGATTAAATCAAGCTAATTAGCATCTCTGTTATCACAAATACCACTTTTTGTGGTGAGAACATTACATTTACTCTCCTAGAAATTTTGAAATGTACAGTACCATGCATAGTGAATATTAACTTTATTAATGATACTTTATTAAATATATTCACCATGCTGTGCAATAAATCTCAAACACCTTATTTCTTTTGCCTGATATTGTGTAGCCTTTGACTATCATCTCTCCAGCATCCCCACCCCTGAGTCTTGGCAACCACCATTCTACTTTGTATCTATGAGTTCAATTGTTTTAGATTCTACATACAAGTGTAATCATATGGTGTTTATCTTTCTGTACCTGGCTTATTTCACTTAGCATAATTTTCTCCAATCTCGTCCACATTGTTGCAAATGACAATTTCCTTATTTTTAAAGACTGAATAGTATTCCATTGTGTACATATACTACATTTTCTTTATCCATTCATCTGTTGATGGACACTTAGGTTGATTCCATAACTTGGCTATTGTAAATAGCCAATGAACATGGGAATACAGACATCTTTCACAAACTGATTTCAAATATTTTGGGTAAATACCTAGAAGTGGGATTACTGGATCAGACAGTGTATTAGTATGGTCTACACTGCTATAAAGAACTACCTGAGACTGTGCAATTTATTTAAAAAAATGTTTAATTGACTCACAGTTCCACAGGCTGTACAGGAGGCATGGCTGGGGAGGCCTCCAGAAACTCACAATCGTGGCAGAAGGGTGAAGGGGAAGCAAGCACGTTTTCACATGACAGCAAGAGAGAGCTAAGGGAGAAGTGCTACACACTTTTAAACAACCAAATCTCGTGAGGACTCACTATCACAAGAAGAACAAGGGGGAAATCTGCTGCCATGATCCAATCACCTCCCACCAGGTCCCTCCCCCAACACTGGGGATTACAATTCAACATGAGATTTTGGTGGAGACACAGAGCCCAACCATGTCATATGGTACTTCTTCTACTTTTAGTTTTTCGAAGAACCTCCATACAGTTTTCCATAGTGACTATACTAATTTATATTCCCACCAACCATGTACAAGTATTTTCTTTTCTTCACTCCCTGGCCAACACTCTATCTTTTGTCATTTTGATAATAGCCATCTTGACACATGTGATATCTTACTATGGTTTTGATTTGCATTTTGCTGATAATAGTGATATTGAGAATTTTTTCATATACCTTTTGGCCATTTTATGTCTTCTTTGGAGAAATGTCTATTCAGGCTCTTTGCCCACTTTTTAATCAGGTTATTTGTTTTCTTGCTGTTGAATTGTGTTCCTTGTATATTTTGAATATTATCCTCTTATCAGATATATGGATTGGAGCAGGCCTATATCCTGGCAGTGTGGGCGCTGACACAGCTCTGGGCTGGTCTAAAACATGGAACAGGTTTGGGGCCTATATATTCAGGGGCTGGCCTGGAGGATGGGTCTATTGGTGCTGGCCTGATGACTAGGGTTGTGGGTGCTGTCCTGTGCTAGGGACATTAAGGTCAGCTGGGTGCTGGGTGAAGTTTGAGGCCAAGAGTCCTGGGGTTGGCTTGGCCCTGGATGTCCTGGAGACTGGGTCTGAGGGGCGCTTGCCTGGCACTGGTGTGGGCCCAAAGCCTGGTGCTGGCTTGGCACTGAGGGTGGTCCAGAGCCTGGAGTCACTGAGGTTGGCCTGGCAGTAGAGAAAACCAGAGATTCAGTCTACCATACTGGCCTGGAGTCTGGAGTTGTAATGTCCAGCCTGGTGCTGGGGCAAGTCTAGAAACTTAGTCCATGGGTATTTGCCTGGGGCCTGGGGCTGTGGGGTCTGCCTGTTGCAGGGTTTTACTGTGGCAGATCTAGTGTTGGCATCCAAAGTTAAGTCTGATGCTCACTTTTCTCTCTTTCACCCAAGCAAAGGATATCTCTTTCCACACTCTGATGCCTGTGGTTGGGAAAGGGGTGACTCAGGTAATGTAAAACTGTCCTTTCTACCATCTTCAATGTGTATTTTCTTATTTGTGTGTTACCTCTAGGTGTTGTGATATCTCACCTGGTTTTCTTAGCAATTGTGAAGGTATTTTTGAGCGTGGGTAGTTGGTTGAATTGATGTTTCTGTTAGGAGCATGATCACTAAAGAGTCCTATTCTGGCATCTTTCTTCACTCCTCCTTCGACTCTCTGTACTTTTGCTCAGTTTTTCTCTAAACCTAAAGCTGCTCTAAAAATAAGTCTATTAAACAAATAAACAAAAAAGGCTCTTTGCATGGGACAAGCTCTGAGGCATGTCAAATAAAGATGAATCATGTGAGTGGTGTTTCCAAGGAATTGTTAAATAGTGATGGGTCAAATACTGACAATTTTCTGGGAATGGGACTTGTTTTGAGACCTCCAAGCTAGTCTGTCACCTCCAGTGGCTGCTAGCCTACTGATTTTCACAACTACTGGAGTTGTCAGGCTATCGGTTCTCAAGGCTACTGTAGAGCTAAGGACAGGGGGATTGGAATAGAACAAGTTAAAATGCCATAAAGCTGACTGTTCTTATAGAGGTTCGGCCATTTTTCTTGAACAAATGCTCATTGTATTGTTGCAAGCCTTTGATTAATTCTAGTGTTCATAAAATGTTGGTTTTGATAATTTTTGCCAGGTCTCTCATTGTTTTTGTTGAGGAGCAGATTTTTGGTGTTTCTCGCTCCACCATTCCTGAAGCATTCTTCTATTAGCCCCACTGCAACTTGCCCTGAAGATTCATATCTCCATGTCTTCTGTATTCATTCATTTAACAGACATAACTGGATTTCCCCAGATAATAGGCTATTTTTTATCCTATAAAGTTTTAAACAGCCTTAGAAACTAGAGTGTTTATCTACTTATATGCATATAGGCATACATACAGTCCCACTTTCCACACACACAGATTGAATACTATCTATCACATGTGCAATTTCATTTGAAAATAGAGTTCATTGCTAGTGTTAATGTGAAGGGAGTAGATGGTCTCCCTACAGTGGACTTTTCCCAATACAGTGGTTTTTTAAAAATCTCTTTCTCATCTTTGTGTATTCAAGTGGTTTTCTCTCAGCAAACAGAAAACTAACCTTGAACCTACTGCTTTTACCTGGCCTGGAAGGGTCAATGGAAAAATATCAGAAAGCAAGATGGGAGGGAGTTGGGGTCAGAGAGGCAGGGGCAAACAGATTTCCAGACACCAGCAATGAATTAAATACTTGAATAATATCTGTTAGATGGAAGAATCAATCTCAAGAGCAGGTGTGGGAATGGGCTACCAAGTACAAAGAGACTCAGTAAGTACTTTTCATTGAGATGACAAAAGGTCAGCTGATATCTGCCAAGATTATTTTCCAGCACTACCTACACACTGTACCTTACTGGAGTCATGCCACGTTTTGCTGCTGCTTCTGGAGCCTCAGCTGTTAAGTCTGATAGAACTTCACAATGCTAAGGCTTGGGAGGTAGGTGAGATGGGAGATAAGCATCAGATTGAGCCTGCTTTCTCCTTTATCCCTTTTTTATTCAGATATTGACCAACCCAACTGAAGATACTATTGTCTTTGAATCTGTGGCAAAACCATTAGATGGTATGGGACTGCCAAGCATCTCTAGATGTCTAGGATGACCTGTTATAGAGAATCTTTTATGGAAAAATTTGTTGAGTTTTCCACATTTGGATCATAGAGTGTGTAACCAAATATTGCAGGTGAGAACTTTGTCTTGGCCTCTGTCTCTCTTGCTATTGACAACTTAAGTACCTTACTCTAGGATTCCCAGGGTTCATATGACTTTCTGCTTTTTGTTTTTAGGAATGGATATTGTGTAGTCAAAAACTTCGGGGCTGAGACCATGGGGAAAGTAGACAGAACCATGAAGGGTAATAAACCACTTGTGTTGAGCAATTCATTTGTTGTCTCTTGTTTCTGTACAAGTAGGCCTAAGTAAGTATTGGCATAATTGATTTTTTTGGTTATAGCATATTTTATTGTATATTACTAAAAGGATATACACTTTATATCAAGCTGGGTATGGCTGAAAGTAATACGTGAGACATAACCATCAGGAGAGACAAAACCATCAGTGCTGTTACTATGTGTTCATTGTTCCCTAGGTCTGTCCTGTATACTTCTTAGTAGCAGTAGGACTTGTCAAGACAGCATTACAATAAATGGGGAATTATTTTACTTAGAAGATGGCTCTCCCAGCCTGGGTCATGTATCAGCCTTGGGGGGAATATGATCCCATATCTACAAATTAATTTTTAAATGTTATCTGGGTGTGGTATTGCATGCCTGTAGTCGCAGATATTCAGGAAGCTGAGGTGAGGAGATTGCTTGAGCCCAGAAGTTTGAGGCCGAAGTGAGCTATGATCACACCACTACAATCCAGTGTGAGTAATAGAGCAAGACCCTGTCATAAAAAAGAAGAAGGAAGAAGAAAGAAGAAATGAAGGAGGAGGAGGCTCTGATTTTGAGAAGAGTTCAGTGTAACAAGGTAGAAGAAATGGTTTTTTTTGTTACTTCATCTCATCCTTCCACTTGATAGACACACATGCATTGTGTCTGTCAACAGCTGGGCAGTGCTGAGAAGAAGGACTGTGCTTCTTATGGACATTCTCTAGACCTGTACATTTAACATCAGTTCACAAATTTTCCTATCCCACAGGAATGCAGAACCCTTGCATCATATGCCGCATCTCCCTGCCTTTCTCCATTCACCACAGGTCTTACATTCTCCAATAACATAAGGATTTTTTTTTCTCTTTCTAGAGTATACACACACTGCGGTCTTCTCATCTTTTATATCCCCTCATAAACTAGGAGTGAGCGAGTTACTAGGAAGGATCCCTGTGTATGAATTTCTTACTTCTTACTATTTTCTTTTATCCTGGTGGTCCAAAACCAAAAATTATAACTTCTCTTATCATCCTCATAAGAATGATAATAGGCAGTATATATCAAATACTTATTAATCAGGTAATATTTTAAATAATTTACAAGTATTATATTGTTTATTCCCTGCAGCCACTTTATAAAGTGGCTCTTATTATTACCTCTGTTTTGCAGATGTAAAACTGAAGCCCAGAGGTCACATAGATGGCACAAGTTCATCTAGCTGATAAGGGCTGGAACCAGAATTTGAGTTCCAGTGGTCTGACTTCAGAGTCCCTGCTCTTAGCCACGATACTATTATGCCTCCCATAGCTGGACACAGAGTTGTTTTACAATTGTTATCTGTTGTAAAATTGTTCCCTAAAGTGTACACTGTCTCTGACTCTATGGAATGACTACATGCAATGATGAGACATAATCTGTATTAGTTGTCTATTGCTACCTAATGAATTACCCCAAGACCTAGTGGCTTAAAACAATGTTTATTATCTTAGTTTCTACAGATCAAGAATCTGGGCACAGCTGAGCACGGTGCCTCTGGCTTTGGGTCCCTAACAAGGGTGCATTAAAAAATAAATTAGTTTCAAAATAATAAAAGTAATGCATATGCCTAGTTAAATATCCCAATAGTACTAAAAATATGAAATCCTACTGTCCAGAGGCAGTCTCTGTTACCAATTTATTGTGTATCCTTCCAGAACTCTTGTATAAACTTACAGATATGTAGGTGAACTGTTTTTTAACTCTGTAATTAGTAGTTTATTAGTATCATCTAGGGCTCAGATGTTCATTATCCCTACTGAAATTACACAAACAAATGTAAATGAGAAGAATCCAAGTCGAAATTAATAACAAAATAGCACTCCATCACAAAAGCATGTAAAATTACAAGAATGCTATTTTAACATACTGGCACTTTAAGAAAATGATAATATCAAAATAAACAAAATTTCCAAATTGTTCCCTAAACTGCTAAACAGATAAATATGACTAATGAATGAGTTTGGGTTTTGTAAAGAAAAATTATTTAAATAAATCACATAATTCATACTGAGTCGCAAAGGTTGTATCTTCTTTCCTCCTATTTGATTTATAAAGTGGCAAGCCGTAATATAGGAAAATGTAACCTATTTTAAACATGGCATCTTCATTTTAAAAGCTGATCCAATTAATTAAAAATACTTTTAATGGAGAGTTTTGAGTTTCCTGAGCAGTTCATATTTAGATAAATGGGAAAAGACATCTACAGTCAGCATTTTCATAGTCTTTACAAATATCAAGTAAAAATGTAATAGGGCAGTCTTATATTTTAAGCTCACGCCTTTTGGGGATACGGTCTCAAGTCTTCTTTAATGTCAGAACTGCAAAATATAATTGCTGTTATATGGTAATGGGAATTAAAGAACATAGAGTCCTCATGTAAAGATTAGAATGCACTTTTCTATTTAGTGCTTCAAAGGATGGACTTTCAAAATGTTTGATCTTAATAATCCCATGCTATAAGTAGACTGATTCCTCTTCAGTTTGTAAATATAAGTGGGCTATGTGAAATTTATCAACTGATTAAGGTTTTTGAGCTTCAGTTATAGATGAAAACTATCTCAATTTAACTTTATTTACCCCCATCATGATATGCAGGGTGTGTAGACAAAAGCATTTTATCAGCTATCTATATGACAGGATCAACACTGTAATAATTCATGTGATCCAAAATGGGCAAAAGCAAAAGACTAGTTTCCCTTCAAGAAGAAAAAGTTCAGACCTATGAAAAGGACTACAATACTAATTTTTAAAATTGTATTAGAAGCATTCATAATGTCAACAAAATTGCTACAGGTTTTTTTTTGCAATTAAAGTGGTATTCAGTTAACAGGACAACTATTTCATATAAGCTGTACCAGAGACAACTGAAATGAAAAAACTACCATCCCCATATATAACTAATTTGTGCTGTGCACCAACAAGAACCTGCTTTAAATTCCCATGCCAATTTACAACTCCCATATCATACCAGGCAGTCTGTGGCCATCTAAAGACACGTTCAGTAGTGGGATAACTATACACACACACACACACACACACACACACACACACACACACACACACACGGACACTGTAAGGTTTAAAAACAAATCATGTACAGCTTATATTTTAATTTTTTCCTTTAACAGGAGTGAGTTATGGACAGGGGACTTACATGTTTTATAGACAATAAGAAAACTGCTAGAACCAACTTATTCATTATTACCTTTTTAATTTTCATATTCCTCTTTTTTATCCTCTTCCTTCTTTTTCTTGCTTTTTTCAGCCTTGATGACTGCCTTTTTTGCAGCATCAGGCTTTCCTTTACCTCCAAATGCAGCAATATCCTTTTCGTATTTTTCCTTCAGCTTCACAGCCTTCTTTTCATAAGGGTGCTTGTCATCTTCAGCAGTGTAATTCCACATCTCTCCCAGTTTTTTTGCAACATCACTAACTGATAGGCCAGGATGTTCTTTGATTTTGGGGCAATCCTCAGAAGAGAACATGAAAAAGGCCAAAGGAGGCCTCTTGAGTGCATTGGGATCTTTGAACTTCATTTTGGTCTCTGCTTTTGGAGGGATATAGATTTTCATTTCTCTTTCATAATGAGCCATGTCCATTGAGTCTTCACCCTTGCTGAGTCTTCAAATTTTCATTTCTTTTGAGCAGACATGGTCTTCCACCTCTTTAAGCACTTCTTAGGAAACTCTGAGAAGTTGACTGAAGCATCTGGGTGCTGCTTCTTGTGCTCCTCCCAGGAAGTTTACACAAAGATTGCACATGATGTGATGACATTTTGCCTTTCAGCTTCTTAGGATCTCCTTTGCCTACATTATTTTTCCTCAGCAAGGCAGAATCACTCAGTGCCTGTTTGGCTCTCACCTGCCCTGGAGCAGTCTCTATGGAGCTCAATGTACTGCAGTGGCTGTGAGAGTGGGAGCCAGATGCAGCCTCCTCGCTCTCTCCACTCTGTAACCTGAACTTTTTCTTAAAACCAATGGAATCGCTCATGTTGCTTTGCACAGTCTCTTCTTAACTTGTTCATTAACAACATGTTCAATACATATAGGCCCACCTTATTCCGTAGCTGTTCCATTGATTGCTTTTTCCTGAGGCCTAAACAAAGAAGATAGCTAGAGTTGGAACTCACTTTCCTCATTTATACAATGAGAAAAATAACAAACCTTAAGTTTGTTAATAACACTGTTATGAAGATTAAACCAATGCATGTAAGGTATTTAGAATGGTGTCTCACATATAGTAAGCATGAAATAAGTATTGACATTTCTTGTTAGTTTTTTTAACCTTACAATCCAAGGAATGAGACTAACTCACATTTAAAAATAATGAGTCAAATCCAGATATTATAATAGTGATAATAGCAGCAGCTAACACTTATATGGCACAATATATGCCATGAGTTGTTATAAAATCTTTGTGTGTGCAAACATACCTCATTTTATAGCCCTTTACTTTATTGCATGTCACAGATACTGTGTTTTCTACATATTGAACGTTTGTGGGAACTCTGTATCAAGCAAATATATTGGTGTCATTTTTCCAGTAGCATGTGCTTACTTCATGTCTCTGTCACAATTTGGTGATTCTTGGAATATTTCGAAGTTTTTCATTATTATGTCAGTTATGATGATCCTTGATGTTACTATTGTAATTGATTCGGAGTACCATAAACCGTACCCATATAAGACAGTGAACTTAATAAATGTTGTATGTATTCTGAGTGCTCCAACTGATCATTTCCCCATCTATCTTCCTCTTCTCAGGACTCCCTACTTCCTGAGACACAATGATATTAAAATTAAGCCAATGAATAGCCCTACAGTGGCCCCCAAGTGTTCAAGTGGAAGAAAGAGAATCACATGTTTCTTACTTTAAATCAAAAGCTAGACATGATTAAGCTTAGTGAAGGAGGCATATCAAAAGCCAAGATAGGCCAAAAACTAGGTCTCTGGCATCAAAGAATTAGTCAAGTAATGAATGCAAAGGAAAAGTTATTGAAGAACATTAAAAGTGCCACTCCAGTGAACATATGAATGATAAAAAAGCAAAACAGCTTTCTTGCTGATATGAAGAAAGTTTGAGTGTCTGGATCGAAGATCAAAGAAGCCACAACATTCTCTTAAGCCAAAGCCTAACCAAAAAGCCTTATACTGGAAGATGTCATCTAGGTTTTTCATAGCTGGAGAGGAATCAATGCCTGGCTTCAAAGCTTCAAAGGACAGGCTGACTCTTTCATTAGGGGCTAATGCAGCTGGTGACTTCAAGCTGAAGCCAGTGCTTATTTTCCATTCCAAAAATCCTAGGGCCCTTGAGAATTATGCAAAATCTACTTTGCCTGTACTCTATAAGTGGAACAACAAAGCCTGGATGATAGCACATCTGTTTATAGCATAGTTTACTGAATATTTTAAGCCTACTGTTAAGAACTTCTGCTCAGAAAAAAAGATTCCTTTCAAAATATTAGTGCTCATTGACAATGCACCTGGTCATGCAAGGGCTCTATGGAGATGTACAAGGGGATTCATGTTATTGTCATGCTTGCTAACACAATATGATTCTGCGGCCCATAGATCAGCAGTAATTTTGACTTTCAGTCTTATTATTTAAGAAACACATATAGCTACCATAGATAGTGATTCCTCTGATGGGTCTGAGCAAAGTAAATTGAAAACCTTCTGGAAAGAATTCACCGTTTTAGATGCCATTAAGAACATTCATGGTTCATTGGAGGAGGTCAAAATATTAACATTAACAGGAGTTTGGAAGAAGTTGATTTCAACCCTTGTGGATGACTTTGAGCAGTTTAAGACTTCTGTGGAGAAAGTAACTGAAGATGTAGCAAAACAGCAAGAGATTAGAATTAAAAATGGAGCCTGAAGATGTCATTGAATTGCCACAATCTCATGATCAAACTTGAATGGATAAGGAGTCGCTTTTTATGGAGAAGCAAATAAAGTGGTTTCTTGAGAAATGGAATCTACTCCTGGTGAAGATCCAGTGAACATTATTAAAATAACAGAAAGTGATTTAGAATATTATATAAACCTAGTTGATATAGCAATAGGAGGATTTCAGAGGATTCACTCCAAATTTTGGAAAGAATGTGGGTAAAATGCTATCAAACACCATCTCATGCTACAGAGAAATCTTCTGTGAAAGAAATAGTCGATGTGGCAAACTTCTTTATTGTTTATTGTAAGAAATTGCCACAGGCACCCCAGCCTTCAGCAACCACCACCCTGATCAGTCAGCAGCCATCAACATTGAGGCAAGACCCTTCATCTCCGCAATGATTACAACTTACTCAAGGCTCAGACAACTGTAAACATTTTTTTAAGCAATAAAGTATTTCTTAATTAAGGTATGTACATTGTTTGTTAGACATAATGCTACTGTATACTTAACTGACTACAGTATTAGTGTAAACATACCTTTTATATGGGCAGGGAAGCCAAAAAGTTTGTGTGACTTGCTTTACTGAAATATTCACTTTATTGTGGTGGTCTGGAACCAAACCTGTAATATCTCCAAGGTAGGCCTGTATTAAGACTTTAAATCCTCATAACCACCCTATGTGGTAAATTCGATCTTTCTCACTTTACAGATGAGAAAACTGAGATACAGAGTGACCAGCTGTGATCACCATGCCAAGTTGGAAGAGATGGTACTTTATTGGGCTTTCATCAAGATTCCTTCTATGTGAGCTGTTGCTGACCATGCTCTTTACATCTCTGTCTGGTAGAACATCCTCTTCCAATCCAAAGGGATTATAGTATCACTTTTGGGAGGGCTGCAAGTCCCAAATGGGTACCAGAAAAGCTGAGAAATAAGTACAGGCTATGAGGTTATTGTTCAGATTCCTGTATTCCTATGTTACTAGGATGCCTGGGTCCTTGAGTGATATCACTAAGAAATAAAGGGCGGCCTTCCATGACTTGTTGGTTCTGAGGGAGAAAATAAGACCAAGGTAGAATTGAATTTTGTACCCTGAGTAGTACCATCTCTAAATATATTAAACCCAGAGAACAAAATGGTCCTGCGGGGTCAATGATGAATTTGTCTTTGTTCATATGAAGTTTCAGGTACTGGTAGATGTCTAGAAATAAAGGTGTTTCTGGTGGTTAAAATACCAATCTAGGATGTAGAAGATAAGTCAGAACTGGAAATATCTGATAAATGAAGCTGTGGAGGTATATGAAACCATAGTTAAAGAGAGTTATAAGAAGGCAGCTAAATGTGGAGCACCAGAGGGGGGTCTACATTTAAGAAGGGAGTGGGTAACAATGTTGAATGCTACTGACAGGTTGTGGAGAAGAGCAGTGAGGACTGAAGAAAAATGATTATGTTTTATTAAGAAGTTTAAAATGTCCCTACAAAGGACACAAACTCATCCTTTTTTATGGCTGCAGAGTATTCCATGGTGTATATGTGCCACATTTTCTTAATCCAGTCTGTCACTGATGGACATTTGGGTTGATTCCAAGTCTTTGCTATTGTGAATAGTGCCGCAATAAACATACGTGTGCATGTATCTTTATAGCAGCATGAAATATAATCCTTTGGGTATATACCCAGTAATGGGATGGCTGGGTCATATGGTACATCTAGTTCTAGATCCTTGAGGAATTGCCATACTGTTTTCCATAATGGTTGAACTAGTTTACAATCCCACCAACAGTGTAAAAGTGTTCCTATTTCTCCACATCCTCTCCAGCACCTGTTGTTTCCTGACTTTTTAATGATCGCCAATGCAGCTGGAAACCATCATTCTTAGCAAACTATCACAAGAACAGAAAACCAAACACCGCATGTTCTCACTCATAGGTGGGAACTGAACAATGAGATCACTTGGACTCGGGAAGGGGAACATCACACACCGGGGCCTATCATGGGGAGGGGAGAGGGGGGAGGGATTGCACTGGGAGTTATACCTGATGTAAATGACGAGTTGATGGGTGCTGACGAGTTGATGGGTGCAGCACACCAACATGGCACACGTATACATATGTAACAAACCTGCACATTATGCACATGTACCCTAGAACTTAAAGTATAATAATAATAAAAAATAAAAAAATAAAAAATTTTTAAAAAGGAAAAAAATAAAAAAAATAAAAAATTTAAAAATTTTAAAAAAAGAAGTTTAAAATGGTGGGAATAAAACGTAGATTATGAGACATTGAAGAGTGAGGAAGATGTGGAAGTAGATGCATTAGTGTGGATAATTCTTTCCTGATACTCTAATTATCTTCATAGTATTTGCCCATACCTGACAAGTTATACTTCTATTTGTTTGTTGTTTGAATCCCACTAGCAACTAAGGCAGGGAGTTTTGTCTGTTTCGTTCATAAATGTATCCAGTATATCTAGAACAGTTCCTGGAAAATAGATAGAGCCCTCAATAGATATCTGGTGAATGAATGTAGTAAGTTTGGTAGATAAGAAATGCAGTAAATAACATGTGTTATAGATAAAACAGAGTCATTTTTGGCCAACATTTTAATATGAACATTTTTCCTTTTTGGAGACAGGGTCTCACTCTGTCATCCAGGCTGAAGTGCAGTGGCGTGATCATGGCCTCGATTTCTTGGTCTCAAGCAATCCTCCTGCCTCAGCCTCCCAAGTATCTGGGACTACACACATGTGTCACCATGCTTGGTTATTTTTTTTTTTAATTTTTTAAAATTAAAAAAATAATTGGAAGAGATGGGGTCTTGCTATGTTGCCCAGACTGGTCTTGAACTCCTGGCCTCAAATGATCCTCCTATCTTGACTAATATGAACCGTCTTAAACATACAGAAAAGTTGAAAGAATGATAAATTGAATATCCATAAGCTCACTACCTAGATTCTACCAACAATGTTTAGCAATATTTGCTTTATTAGATATCCATCTCTCTATTCATCCTTCTGTCCATTCAACAGTCGAACTTATTTTGATTCTTTTCAAAGAAAGTTGCACATCAGAATACTTTAACTCTGGATATTCTGATATGCATGTAGTTAACTAGAGATCAATATTTATATGTGCTTTATTCTTTCTTGAGGTAAAATTTATGTCAAGTGAGATGCACAACTCACAACTCTACTATTGGCAAATTTTAACAAATACATACACCTCTGTAACTCAAGGCCCTATTAACATATATAATATACCATGATTTAGAAAGTGTTTTTTTTGGTTCTTATTTTATAAAGGTTCACATATCTTAAAATTCATCAACACTGAAATGCATAATTTAATGTTTTTTAGTGTATTCACAGAGTTGTGCAACCATCACCACTATTTCCAGAACATTTTTGTTACCCCAAAAGGAAACTCATACCAATTGGTAGTCAATCCCCATTTCCCCTTCCCCTCAGCCCCTGGCAAATACTATTATGTTTTTAGTCTCTATGGATTTGCCTGTTCTGGTTATTTCATATATATGGAATCACATAAACTGTGTTGCCTTTTGTTTCTAGTTTCTTTTACTTAGCATAATATTTTTAAGATTCATTTACGTTTAAACTTGTATCAGTACTTTATTCCTTTTGGTTACTGAACAAGATTCCATTGTATAGATATGCCACATTTTTTAATCCATTCATTGGTTGATGGACTTTTTTTTCTACTTTTTGGCTATTGCAAATCAATCTGCTATAAAAATTCATGTATTAGTATTTGTGTTAAAATATGCATTTATTTCTCCTGAGTATATACTATATACCTAATAACAGAACTGCTAGGCCATATGGTAACTCTATTCTTAAATTATGAGGAACTATAAAAACGTATTCCAAAGCAGCTGCATCATTATACATTCCCAATAGAAATGCATGAAGATCCTTATTTCTCCATATCCTCACCAATTTTCTTGTTGTCTGTCTTTTTATTTTAGCTGTACTGGTGGAGGTGAAGTAGTATTTTATTGTGATTTTTGGTTCACATTTCCCAAATGAATAATGAAGCTGAGTTTCTTTCCCTGTGCTTATTGGTCATCTGTATAACTTCTTTTGAGAAAAATCTATACAGATCCTTTGTCCATTTTTAATTGGGTTATTTATCTTTTATTATTGAGTTGTAAGAACTCTTTACATAAATTATATACTAGATCATTATCAAATATTATTTATAAATATTTTCTCTCATTCCGTGGGTTTTTGTCTTGTGTATCTTTATGGCATGCAAATTTTTAATGTAATGAAGTCTATCCAACCT
This sequence comes from Theropithecus gelada, assembly GCF_003255815.1. NCBI lineage: Eukaryota > Metazoa > Chordata > Mammalia > Primates > Cercopithecidae > Theropithecus > Theropithecus gelada. The sequence continues at coordinate 8,506,399 of NC_037689.1, read as the reverse complement.
ACTTTTTCTTCTGTTGCTTGTATTTTTATGTCATATCTAAAAATCGATTACCTTATCTAAGGTTACAAAGGTTTACCACTATGTTTTTTCTAAGTTGTATAGTTTTAGGTTCAATATCTAGGTTTATGATCCACTTTCAGTTAATTTTTACACAGAGTGTAAGGTAGGGGTCCAAATTCACTCTTTCCATATGGATATCTAGTTGTCCCAGCACTATTTTTTGAAAACACAGATTTTTTTTTTTTTTTTTTTTTTGAGATGGAGTCTGGCTCTGTTGCCCAGGCTGGAGTGTAGTGGCACGATCTCTGTTCACTGCAAGCTCCGCCTCCCGGGTTTATGCCATTCTCCTGCCTCAGCCTCCCCAGTCGCTGGGACTACAGGCGCCCACCACCATGCCCAGCTAATTTTGTATTTTTAGTAGAGACGGGGTTTCACCGTGTTAGTCAGGATGGTCTCGATCTCCTGACCTTGTGATCCGCCCACCTCAGCCTCCCAAAGTGCTGGGATTACAGACATGAGCCACTGTGCCTGGCCAAAAAGACAGATCTTTCACACATTGAATGGTCAGGTCACCCTCGTTGAAAATCAGTTGACTATAAGAGTTTATTTCTGGACTTTCAATTGTATTACATTATCTATATGTCTATCCATATTCCATTAGCATACAATTTTGAATATTGTAGCTTTGTAGTAAGTTTTAAAATTGGGAAGTGTTGTCTTCCAATTTTGTTCTTCTTTTTCATGATTTTTAAAAATACTTAGATTCCCCTGCATTTCCATAAGAGTTTTCAAAACAGTTTGACAGTTTCTAAAAAAAAAAAAAAAAAAAAAAAAAAAAGCCAGCTGCTATTTTGATAGGGATTGTGTTAAATCTATAGATCAATTTGAGAAGTAGCACCATCTTAACAATATTAAGTGTTCCAATCCATGAAAATGGAGTATCTTTTGATTTATTTAGATCTATATTTCAAAGTTTTTTTTATAGTTTTCAGTGTAGAAGTCATGTGCTTTCTTTTGTTAAATTTATTCCCAAATATTTTATTGTTTTTGATGGTATTGAAATGGATTCTTAAAAATTATCTTCAGATTGTTCGTTGCTAGTAATAGAAAAACAATTAATTTTTTTCACTTTTAAAAAAATTTATTATTTATTTATTTTTAGACAGAGTCTTGTTCTGTTGCTCAGGCTGGAGTACAGTGGCACCATCTTGGCTCAGTGAAGCCTCCGCCTCCTGGATTCAAACAATTCTCCTGCCTCAGCCACTCAAGTAGCTGGTACTACAGGAACATGCCACCATGTCTGGCTCATTTTTTGGTACTTTTTAGTAGAGATGGGGTTTTGCTATGTTGACCAGGCTAGTCTTGAACTCCTGACCTCAGGTGATCTGCTCGCCTTGGCCTCCCAAACTGCTGGGATTACAGGCATGAGCCACTGTGCCCAACCCTCTTTGGTTTTGCATCCTACAACTTTGTTAAACTCAATTATTAGCTCCAAATATTTTGTGGATTTCTTAGGATTGTCTATATACAAGTTCATCTCATCTGTGAATATAGTTTTATTTCTTCATTTACAATCTGTATGTCTTTTATTTCTCTTTTCTTGATTACCCTGGCTAGAACCTCCAGTACAATATTAAATAGAATTGCTGGAGGCAGACATTCTTGTCTGTTCCTGATCTTAAGGGGAAAGTATCAAGTCTTTCACAACTAAGTATTATGTTAGAAATACTTTTTTCATAATGTCCTTTTTAGAGTGAGGGTATTTCCTTCTATTCCTAGTTTGATGAGTTTTTTAAAAATCATAAAAATGGGGCCAGGCGCGGTGGCTCACGCCTGTAAACTTCGGGAGGCTGAGGCAGGCAGATTACCTGAGGTCAAGAGTTCGAGACCAGCCTGGCCAACATGGTGAAACCCCGTCTCTACTGAAAATACAAAAATTAGCTGGGCACTGTGGCGGGTGCCTGTAATCCCAACTACCTGGAAGGCTGAGGCAGGAGAACTGTTTGAACTCAGGAGGCAGTGGTTGCAGTGAGCTGAGATTGCACCACTGCTCTCCAACCTGGGTGACAGAGTGAGACTCCGTCTCAAAAAAAAAAAAAAAAAAAAAAAGCAAATCATAAAAATGGTGATAAATTTTGTTGAAAGCGTTTGCTGTGTCTATTGAGATGCTCATGTGATTTGTCATTTGTTTTATTACTGGGGTATATTATATTGAGAGTTGATTTGCTGGATTCCTTAGCTGCTTTTAGTCATCCTAAAGGGCAAAAAAGAAATGCAACCAGGTAATGGCTTTGGTTTTGTTTTTTTGCCTCCAGGTGGAAGGAAAAACAGCCCAAACATTTCCAAAGGTAAGCTTTGGGTGGGTCAAAAATGTTAAAAACTTACATTGCTCTATCCTTCAAGTGGCAGGACAAGAAGTTTAATCTGTTCCCATGGCTAGAGCAAAGCTTTAGATAAGCCAGAGAGAAAAAAAAAAAGGCGGGGGCCGGGGAGCAAACCAGTGAGATATCGGAACAGCTTCTTCCTCGACTCCCCCAAATACACACATCTTGAATCCTGGTAATGATCTCCAAGCAACCATAATGTTAACAATGTACATGCTGAGTTTACTGCCAGGGGTTTGCAGTGAGAAAAAAAGGAGAGAATTGTAAAAATTCACATTGTATTTTTGTGACTATTGCATTTAAATGTGTCTCAATCAGTTTACATTGCTATGACAAAATACCATTGATTCAGATTTAACAACAAACATTAATGTCTCACAGTTTCAGAGGCTGGGAGGTCCCAGATCAAGGTGCTGGAAGATTCTGTGTCTAGTGTGGTGGGCTCACTTCCTGGTTTGCAGACAGCTACTTTTGTGCTGTATCTTCACATGGCAAGGAGTGAGAGCAAGCTCTGGTCTCTTCCTTTTCTAATTAGGGCACTAATCTCATCATGGGGAGGGGCAGTCCATCCTTATGATCTCATGTAAACCTAAGCCCGTCCCAAAGGCCCCAGTTCCAAATACCATCACATTGGGAATTAGGGATTCAAAACCAGACTTTTGATGGGTGGAGAGACACAAATATTCAGTTCATAGAAAGATGTATAATAAAATTCTTATAATTTCATAAATTCTAGAGACATCTCCTCAATATAAGAAAGTGTTGATGGGACATAATTTGCTTTCTTTTTGCCCCAGTGAGAATATTATAACTTAAATGCTTTGAGTATTGCAAACAGAATAAATCTCTCTAGCTGATGCTATTTGCTATGATTTTTGTCTATTGGAACCTCTGGGAAAGGGCAAACAACATGAAATAAGAGACAATTTTTAGATGGAGATATACTTTTAGAGTTTTAAAAAGAAATTTTTATGTTGCAAATGGACTGTCAGAGTCTGACACTTATAGGCTAATGATTTCCCACTGCCTATCTTTGAGTGAGTCAAATAGACGCTAAGGGTTTATGGGATCCTTGCTTGTCCCTTGGACTTGGAACATGGTTATCTGTCTTTGCAACATTTTGACTTTGCTGCTGTTGAAGAAAAACCACTGGCTGTTTTTGGAATTCTTAATTCACAGATCTTAATTACCTGAACCTGACTCTAAGCTGATAGTGCCTTTTATGGACAGTTTCAGCCTGAGCAGGAGCTGCGTGTAACTGAAAGCAGGCATAGGTTCAATTAGCAGAACTCTGATTCTGGGACTCTATTGCATATTTTAAACACCCTTCTGCGGGATCCTAGTCTATGAAAACATCATTGATGCTGGATGGACTATCTGGATCACTTGCAGATGCCCATGAGGAAGGGCTTGTTCTCTGATGAAACCATCTAAGATTGAGTTGCTGATTGACTTACATTTCAGATGCAGAGGATAGTTGTATTCCTAACCTGTGATTCCTGCCTCAAATTATAAGTTAGGGATGGACATATTACAAGGAATATGAATCCTCTGCCCACTCATGACAGATTGGACACTTGACCCATTCTTAGGGGTGTCTCACTGATGTTGATTTGTTTTACTTTCTTGAGTAATTACAGTTTGCAACAATAAACTGATGGCCTAACTTTACTTCCCTTACTGTTTGCCTGGTGCACACATCTCAGTAAGGCAGTTTATTTAACGCAGCTCTCCCCAGAAAGAGATTTTGCTTTTCTAGGCTACCCACTTGGATAAGTGGTCAGGACAAAAAGGGGTGTGAGGTTATGTAAAACCATCTTGAAAAGTGTTGAAACTCAAAATTTTGTCATGACATGTATCTTTCTGGTTATGTTGTATATATTTTTTTCCTGTGAAAATGCTTTTGTCCCTCCTGCATACAACCTGCCCGGATGAAAATGACACAGAATTTTTCTTGATCACTTTTGCCATCCAGAGATACCCAGCTGGCAACGCCCTTGCCCTGCCTCGACCCACAGCTTTGGGGCTGGCTCGGCCCTGCCACTGTTTCTGTCACATGGGGCAGCTGCCCTCTGCTGGTGGAGGGCAGCAGGCCACAGTGCTACAGCCTTCTCTGTACCCATGTTTGGTGGGTCCTGAGCTCTTGTCTTGTGTCCAAGAAGAATGAGAATACACTGACAATCAAAGAGTGAGAAGGGCAGAGAATAATTTTATTGAGCGAGGAAATAGCTCTCAGTGGAGAGGGGACATACGGGTGATCCCCCACCTGGAGTCAGGTGCTTTCTCTCTCACTGTGGCTGAGTCCACAGCTTTTATGGGCTTAGAATAAAGGAGTGAGCGCTGATGGATTTGTGAGTATGCAAAAAATGTTAAACGTGCCACTCAAAGGTGGGCATATCAGTGTAAAAAACAATTAGGGAAGTGTAGGTATAGGTAAAATAGGAGAAGCATTGGGGAGATCAATCAGAGGAAAGTGCACCAAATGGGAAAACAGGTTCTCAATCCAGTCTGTGAATTTGACTTGTAGCTTGGCTTTCAGGCTTTAAGCTGTCTTTGGCTTGGAGGTGGGGTCTCACCAGGGACCCTACCCTGTCTGCCTAGGCATTTGTCTGCCTCCTGCCTCTATCAAAAAGGTCTGAGTGAGAAGTAAAAATATGTTTGAGGAAAATGTAAAGTTTTGATAATTGAATGGAACACACTGATTTTGTAAAAGTGGGGAAAAAATCAAAACCCTGCCACCTGTGGAGACATGAGAAGGAGTGGGGAGGGGAGATATTAATGATCTCTGTTTTTCAGAACCATTCCTTGAAGCTTTCCCTTTTTCTTGAAGGAAAACTCCTCATGCTGTCTTTCCAAACAGCTGCAAGTGCTTTGTATGTAAACTTCAGAGCCTAAGATCATATCTGTTGGTATGCTGACTCAGATAGCAATGGGTGGCCCCAGATCCTGTACCTTCTGTGTAGAATACCTCCAAATGCCATCCATACTTTTAAAGTTGATAAACTGACGTCATGTGCAAGCAAACCTGTTTGGAACAGAGTACTTTAGTCATTTTCTCTGAAATCAAGACTAATTCTAATTTTCTGGACTGGACTGGGAACCTTAGGGCAGGAATTCCCATTATGGAGGCTACATTGGGGTCCTGATAAGCTGTACTGCCTAATGTATGTCCTACTTGAGGTACCCTAATAATTATAAACTCTTTGTTTCTAGGGGTACTACATGAGCCTTCTGGGACTGTACTTCTTGTGTGTACTCATGCTATCATGACACTGGCTGAGTCCCAAAAGGATTTCAGGTCAGCTTAAACTAAGTGGCCAGAGTTGTGCTGTGCCTGAATTAGTTTTTTTAAAGTATGGAAACAAGTAAAAAGTCACATGACTTTCTAAGATAGACCTTTGTGGTGAATGGGATTTCTTTTTAACTGGTTAAATCCAGAACCCCTAAAGGGCATAATCAAGATCAATACCACAGGTTGGCCTCACCCTGCCACATGAGGTCCTACTGGTATAATAACGTTGTTATCTAAAGGCTTGTCAATTTTCTTAAATTTTATCAAAGAACAAACTTTTGGTTTCATTTTTTTCTCTGTTGTTTTTCTGTTATCTCTTTCATTTGTTTCCATTCTAATCTTTATTATTTCCTTCCATCTGCTTGCTTTGGGTTTATGGCTCCTCTTTCTTTAATTTCTTAAAGGTGGTATGGTATGCTATTGGTTTGATATTTTTCTTTTTCTCTTCTTTCCTTTTTTCTGAAATATGAGTCTCACTCTGTTGCTCAGGCTGGAGTGCAGTGGTGTGATCACAGATCACTGTAGCCTCAGTGTCCTGGGCTCAAGGGATCCTCCTACCTTAGCCTCCCGAGTAGCTAGGACTATAGGTGTGTGCCACTATGCCTGGCTAATTTTTTAATTTTGTGTAGAGATATGGGGTCTTGCTATGTTGCTCAAGCCAGTCTGGAACCCGTGGGCTCAAGCGATCCTCCTACTTCAGCTTCCAAATTACTGGGATTATGAGAATGAGCCATTGTGCCCAGCCTCTTCTGTTTAAATATAGGCATTCAGAGTGATAAATTCATCTCTAAACTACGGTTTAGCTGCATCCCATTAGTTTTGAAACATTGTGTTTTCATCTTCATTTATCTCAAAGTAGTTTTAAATATCCTTTGTGATTTCTTCTTGATCCATTAGTTTTTTAGGACTGGGTTGTTTAATTTTTACATGTTTGACAATGTCTCTAAATTTCTTTCTGTTCTTGATATCTGATTTCATTCCATTGTGGTTAGAGACATTTTTTGTATGATTTCCTGCATTATTGCTTTTTTGTATTAAATAGATATTTTCTACCATGCCATTTTAATTTCCTTGTGATTTCCTGTGTTACATTTTTGAGTTATTTTGTTAACACTTGCTCTGGAATTTACAATTAGCATCTTAAACAATCTAATTTGGTTAATGCTAACTGAAGTTCAAAGGTTTACAAAAACTTTGGTTCGGTATAGCTCTATTTTCTACTTTTTGTGCTACTTTTGTCATACAAAAGACATTTTTATACGTTATAAACACATGAACAGTTTTAGAATTGTTACTTTACATATGCAATTGTCTCTTTAATCAGATAGGAGAAGAATAGGGTTACAAACGGAAATACATTTATACTGTTTTATATTTACCTACCTTTACTGGTGCTTGTCATTTCTTCTTGTCAATTTGAGTTACTATTTAGCGTTTTCCATTTCAGCCCAGAAAGATTATTTTTAGTACTTCTTATACAGCAGATCTTCTAGTAAATAATTCTTTCAACTTTTGTTTATCTTAGTTTCTCCATTATTTTTAGTTTTACTATGATGTTAATAACAAAACTTTAGTTTTATATAGTATTAGATTTATAGAAAAGTTGTGAAGATAGTACAAAAAGGATTCCCATATAACGCTGTTTCAGTTTTCCCTATTAATATCTGACATTACTATGATACATTTAAAAGTAATTAACCCTTATTGATACATTATTATTTACTACCATCCATACTTTATTCAGATTGTCTTAGTTTTGACTGAATGTTTTTTTTTTCTGTTCCAGGATCCCATCCAAGACAATACATTGCCTTTAGTCATCATGTCTGCTGGGGCTCCTTTTGGCTGTGACAGATTCTCAGACTTTCCTTGTTTCTGATGATGCTGACAATTTTGAGGTGCACTGGTTAGGAATTTTGGAGAATGTTCCTCAACTGGGATTTGTGTGATATGCTTCTTATGATTACATGGGGGTTATGGATTTCAGGGAGGAAGATAACAAAGGTAAAGTACAGTTCTCATATATCAAGCATACATGCTATCAATGTGACTTATTACTGTGGATCTCCTAATTACTTGATCACCTGGCTGAGAGAGCATTTGACACCTTTCTCCACTGCAAAATTACTCTTCCTGCCCCATTTTCATTCTGTACTCTTTGGAAATAAGTCTCCATTTTCTTGAGTGGGTAATAACAACATAAATTATTTAGAGTTCTTCTCCACAGGAAATTTGTCTGTTGTCCTTCATTTATATATTTATATATGTAAGTGTGGGCTAATAGGTATTTATTTTCTACTTGTTATATACTATGTTATTTATATTGTTGCCCAAATTGCTTCAGATTTGGATATTGGGAACTCTTTCAGTTGGCTCCTGTGTCCCTTTGACACTCATCCATAGATATGTGGGTTTTTAAAAATTTTGAGCATTTCCTTGCTTTTTGGCTTTATAAGATGCTTGTCTTATGTATACTCTGACCAAGACCTAGAATCAGCCATTCATCTAAGGATCCCTTTTTGTTGGAAAATGTTACTAACAACCAAGATCTTGGTACTGGGTGTGCTCAGTGTTACTGGATTTTATCGCTTCTATCTCTTTATCTGCTCACTATTGTGCCTTATTCTTTCTATGCTATTCACTTCCAGTTTATCAGCTACTTAGCACTTTAATTTATTCCTTATTTTTTTCTGTACAATCAGCCTCCTACTCTAATGTGACTCCTCATGGGCATACATTTTGAATCTCATCCTAAAAAAATATAAACTTTCATACCAACTTGCCTCTCCCTTCTCCATTATCCTGTTCAAAACCAAGTTTCTTAGAGATTTCAACTCACACTGCCTCTAATTTTTTGCCTCCCACTCAAAATCTCACAGTCAGCTTTCTTCTCTCATTCCATTGGCTCTGCTCCGACAGGGTCAAAAAATGACCTCCTTGTTTCTAAATCTAATGAGTGCTTTTATCTCCTTGTCTGGCTGGACTAATCAATACTATTTGGTCTTGTTAACTATGCAAGAAATTCTCTTCTTGAAACTCTCCTCATTCCTCTCTTCTTTTACGACACTGCTTTCTTGATTATTACATCCCTAGGATAATTTTTCTCTTTTGCAGGCTCCTCTTTCTCTGCCCCCTAGTTAATATTTCCTAGGCTGGCTTTTTGTGTTTCTTTCTCTTACTGATATATTGGTTAAAAAATATTTGTGTAGATCTCTTGCATATGTGTTAAGAAATTTCTTCTGACTTACAACATATGCAACAGAGAGTCTTTAATCAGGCTTCTGCTATAAAAATTAATTTTCCTGGATTATGTAGATTGGTGTTTTCATCAATTCTGGAAAATTCTCAGTAATAACCTGTTCAAATACAGTAGTCACCCCATTATGTGCCGTTTTTCCATGGTTTCAGTCACCTGTGGTCAACCATGATCCAAAAATATTAAATGACAAAATTCCAGAAATAAACAATTCCTAAGTTTCAAATTGCATGCTTTTTCAAGTAGCATAATAAAATTTAATGCCATCCCATTCCATCCTACTTAGCAAGGGAACATTACTTTGTCCAGTATATCCACATTGTACATGCTACACATTCATTACTTGCTTAATAGCCATCTTGGTTATCAGATTGACTGGCATGATATAATGCTTGTGTTCAAGTAACCCTTATTTTATGTATTAGTGGCCCCAAAGTAGAAGAGTAGTGATGCTGGCATATTGCTATAGTTGTTGTATTTTATTAGTAGCTATTGCTGTTAATCTCTTACTGTGCCTAATTTATAAATTAAACTTTGTCATGAGTATGTATATATAGACAAATACATATATATGTGTATATATGTGAATATACATATATATTTGTATATACATTTATATTTTATCTATAAATGTATTATACATAAATGTATATATGCATTATATATAAGTAATAGATATATATTATATATAAATAATATATATTTATAAGTGTATATAATATACATTTATATATAAATATAAATATGTATTTACCTATGTGTATATAATATATAATATACATATATGTATAATCTATATTAATTATTAACATATTTAATTAATAATACAAATAAATATATATTGCTATTTATATAGAATATAATAAAGCATAATAAATAATACTCTATATAAAGACATATATGCATTTATATGCGTATTTTGTATGTGTTATTTATACATATGTAAATATATATATATTTGTATATATAGGGCTCAGTACTAGCCAGTTTCAGGCATCCCCTGACAGTCTTGGAACATATACCCCATGTGCAGCCTCTGATTTTTTCCTTTTTTATTCTCTTTCTCAAACTTTGATTAAATATATTTTAGTCTTTTTACTGGACTCTTTGTCTTTTTTTATCTATTATGTATTTCCCATCTTTTGTCTCTCTATTCTGCATTCTAAACAGTATCTTTGACTTATCTCCTAATTCACTAATTCTGTCTTCAGCTGGATCTAGTATCCTGTGAATGTTTTAACTCTTAGTTATTGTTATTTTGATTTACATAAATCCTATTTTGTTATTTTTCAAATTTATTACCTCAATTTTTTATGGTTTCCTCTTCTGGGCAGAAATCTTTAAGCTTAAAAATTTCTTTTCAAAAAATTAAGCATGTGTTTCGCATCTGTAAATTCTCATTACTTCAATTCCTAAAGCAGTCTTTGTGTATCTGGGCTTTTCTGTCTGTTGTTTTTACTGGTTCTTTATTGTGGTATCTTGTTTCCTAGTTCTTGGTTATCTATGCTTATAGCCAATCACTATATTATATTATTTATAGGCATAATTTAAATCCTAGAATGAAAGTATCTTCCTTCAAAAAGGATTCACATGTGCTTCTATTAGAGGGATAGTCCCAGTTCAGGACCATGTTAATAAGGTTAAAGCTTTGATTTTTCCCAGATGGCCCGGTCAAATCAAACTGTGGATGCGATTCCAAATGAGGTTTGACCGACTTCCACTTCACCTTCACCCAGATATTGAAGCCTTTTGAAGTCCTAGATTATTGTGCAAAAGCACTACTGTTAGATTTCCTATCTTATGTGGGCCCTGTGTTTTGATTTATTTTACCTGAAACTTCTAAATAAAACAGTTTTCATAATCATTTACCTCTCTGAATTCTTAGTTTCCCTTCCATTTTTACTGTTAATTTTCTTTCCGTATTGTCAGTTATTTGTTGTGTTAAGAAAACTTTAAAAAAGAAACCCCATTCGGCTGGACGCAGTGGCTTACGTCTGTAATCACGGCACTTTGGGAGGCCGAGGCGGGCGGATCACGAGGTCAAGAGATCGAGACCATCCTGGCTAACATGGTGAAACCCTGTCTCTACTAAAAATACAAAAAAGAAAAGAAAAAAATTAGCCAGGCGTGGTGGTGGGTGCCTGTAGTCCCAGCTACTCCGGAGGCTGAGGCAGGAGGATGGCGTGAACCCGGGAGACAGAGCTTGCAGTGAGCCGAGATCGTGCCACTCCCTGGGCGACAGAGCAAGACTCTGTCTCAAAAAAAAAAAAAAAAAATAATAATAATAATAATAAAAGCCCTATTCATTTTTACAGTTGTTTTTAATATGAAATTTTGTCCAAACTTTCCAGTTATGATCATCCACCAGAAACAAAATTGTTGGTTTCCAGTGTAGGAGACTGCCATCCTAGAGTATGTAGGATTTCTTTTTTTGTAAAACTCCATTTATTAAATATATTTTATATATTCGAATGGAAGTAAGATATATCAATCAGGGTTCTTGATGGCAAGCAACAAAAATCAACTCTGGCTATTTTGAATAGAAAAAAATTATGAAAACATACTGAACCTTATGGAATCTCAAAGAAGGCTAGAGAAACAGACTTGGAGAAAGTGGCTGAACAAAACAGATTCACAAAAGCAAAGTCAAAAGTCATTCCACAGAACTAATTTTGTGCATATCCTGCTGCCATCTTCACTGCTACAAAGTGATTGTCAGTGTTTCACTGCCAATACCTTTGGCCCCAGTACTGATATTCTTGAAATTGAATGTTCCTGCCATTTGTCCTACTGGCTCATGAAATAAAATATTATTCTCTCTTCTTTCTCTTTGTGTCACTGATTTCTGATTCAGGGTCTAGAATGGGTGTGTCTGATTGACCCAGTCTGGAGTATGTGCCCACATCCTCAGAGGGAAGATGGGAAAGTAAATTTCTCATAATTGTAACTTCCATGATAGTAGGCAAATTTTGCTTTCCATCTAGATTCAAAAGGTAGAAAATTCCCAGACATGGTAAATGGGTCTATTACAGAAATACTTTTTTATTATAACAGTATTTTGGTAAAATTGTACAATACATGGTGTTTTGCTGGTCCAGCCCTTCCACAGTATGGAAAGATTGAAGGACCCAGTAAATAACATCCCAAAGGCAATAGAACTGGGATCAACTATAGACATTGGCATCTTCTAGTCTAGGCCTAGCCATCACCTCCATTTTTTTGACTGTCCCACTTGCTCTGCTTATTGGACCTTCAGCAATCTCTAGATCAATAGCAAACGTGACCAGAAAGACTGAGGCCAATAGCTACAGTAAAGGGCATAGAAAAATCTAAAGGTACATAGTCAAGCATACAGGTATGATTCCTCTGCTTCTCCAACAGTTTGACATATGATAGTCTCTGCTATACCCAAGAGGCCACTTTGCTAGGCCTGCGGCTCAGATAGGCTGCTTTCATTAGTATGTTGCACCTGCTTTATATTTCTGCTTCTTAATTCCCACCTTGTCATCATATATAGACATTCTGCTTTGTTAGTTGTTCACTTAATGCCACCTCCTCAGCTAGAATTACATTCCTGGAAATTCACTGAAGTAAAATATAGATTTCTCAGGGCAATAGTAGGCAGTTTTAGGTTCTATACCTCTCACAGAGCTTTGTGGATGACATAGATGAAGCAACCAGGAAGGCCTTGAATAAGAAAATCCTTGCTTAGCACAGTGGTTTTAAATAACATTTGCGTGACTTCACATTTTATATCCATAGCTCTGATCTTCCACTCAACTTTAGACATAGACATGTGAGTAGAAATATCAAGTAAGCAATTGGATATATAATAAACATCAAATATTCATCATGGCCAAAGTAGAATTCTGGTGCTGTTACTCAACAGACCTGTTTTTCTCCAAGTCTTCCTTCTCACAATTAAGGATGCCAGGTTACACACCCCAAACACTGCTGTTCTCATTAAGGTTCAATAGGTTTTCTTGAATAAATGATCTTCAAATTGTTCCAAACCTTTTACGAACGACGAGACTTTGGAAAATGTTGATTTTCATAAATTGGCAATATTTTCATTGCTTTGCTAGAAGAGCAGATTTACGGAGGTTCCTATTCCACCATTATGGAAGTTCTGCCATTGCCTATGTTATTTGGCTGTACCTAGTAAAATAAATATGAAGAAATGAATCTATTAAGTCATTGTGTGCATTAAAAAGCTTGTTAAAGTTATATTATCATTTTAATGTTGAGATTTCATTTTCTAAAAGTTCATTTAGAAAAATTTGACATTCATAAATAATACATTTTCTGAAGTTTTCTTTTCTTGTAATCAATTTGATTTTGGGACTTGAGTCATGCTGGCTTCATAAAATTAGTTGAGAAGTGTTCCCTTCTCTGTTATCTGAATGATACTATGTAGAATTGGTGTTACTTTTCTCTACAAATTTAATGAATTTCCCTGAATTTTTGTTTTCAGATTTTTAACTAAGTATTCAATTTTTTAAATAGTCACAGAGTATTTCAACTACCTATTTATTCTTGAGGGAGTTTATATAGTTTGTGTTCTTTTTTTAGAAATTGGCCTATTACATCTAAGTTGTCACTTTACATGTGTATATTTGTGCATACTATTCCATTATTATCCTTTTAAACTAAAAATAGAACTACCATACAATCCAACAATCCCACTATGGGTTATTTATCCAAAGAAAAGAAAATCAGTGTATCAGAGGGATACCTGCACCCTCATGTTTATTGCAGCACTATTTATAATAAGCAAGATATGAAATGAACCTAAGTGTCCATCGATGGATGAATGGATAAAGAAAACTAGGCATATATTCTCAATGCAAGTGTTCAGCCATAAGAAAGAGCAAAGTTTTGTAATTTGCAGCATCACGGATGGAACTGGAGGTCATTATGTTAAGCTGAATAAACCAGGCACAGAAAGATAAATACTGCATGTTCTCACTCTTACATGGGAGCTAAAAAAGTTAATGTCATGGAGGTAGAGAGTATAGTGATAGTTACCAGAGGCTGGGAAAAATGTGTGGTGGGGTGGGGCACGAAGAAAGGTTGGTTAATGGAAACAAACATACAGGTAGGTAAAAGGAATATGTCCTTATGTTCAATAGCAGAGTAGAGTGACTATAGTTAACAACAATGTATTGTATATTTCAAAATAGCTAGAAGAGAGAACTTGAAATGTTGCCATCACATAGAAATGATAAGTGCTTGAGATGATAGGTATCCTAAATATCCTGATTTGATCATTATACGTTCTATGCATGTAACAAAATAGCACATGTGCCCCATAAATATGTACAAATATTATATAAACAATAAAACAATTAAATCTGTATGACCTGAAGTAATATTCTCTCATTCTTGATGATGATAATTTGTGTTCTCTTTATTTTATTCTTGCTACAGACTTAATGATTTTATTAATCTTTTCAGAAAGACTGCTTCTGCTTTAATTGATTCTTTGTTAATTTTCTTTTCATATTGTATTGATTTCTGCCCTTACAGTTATTATTTTTTAAACTCAGCTTTAATTTTGTTTCTTGATTTCTGCTTATGTAAGGGGGAAGCTTTAGATTACAATTTTCAGATTTTCCTTTTTTCTAACAGAAATTTAATGCCGTAGCTTTCCATCTAAGTAATACTCTAGCTGCATGGTGCACATTTTATATATTGTAATTTTATTTTTGTTCAATGCAAAATATTTTCTGATTTTGATTGAGACTTTCTTTTTGTCCCATATAAGCATGTCATTTAATTTCCACATGTTTGGAAGTTTTCCTGTTGTCATTTTGTCACTGATTTTAAATTTAATTATCTTAAATTTATACCTGAGAACATACTTCATATATTTCAATTGCATTATGTGTGCTAAATTTTGTCTCATTACCTAAAATATTGTCTGTTTTGATGAGTATTGCACGTACACTTGAACTTACATTCTATTGTTGAGTGAAAAATTCTATGAATGTTGATTAGATCCAGTTTGAAACATCATTCATTTATTCTACATCATTGCTGATTTTCTGTCTATCACTAAGAAAAGCATGTTGAAATTTCCAGACATAATTGTGGATTGACTTGCCTATTTCTCCTTTTAATTCTGCTAGTTCTTGCTTTATTTGAAATTATGTTATTACTGGCATACACATTTAATTTACTGTGTAGATTGATTTGTCTCATTCTCTTTTTAGTTCTGTTATTGCTTTATTTGAAATTCTGTCATTAATGGAATGCACATTTTATTTACCATAACTTCTTTTTTTTTTTTTTTTTTTTTGAGACGGAGTCTCGCTCTGTCGCCCGGGCTGGAGTGCAGTGGCCGGATCTCAGCTCACTGCAAGCTCCGCCTCCCGGGTTTACGCCATTCTCCTGCCTCAGCCTCCCAAGTAACTGGGACTACAGGCGCCCGCCATCTCGCCCGGCTAGTTTTTTGTATTTTTTAGTAGAGACGGGGTTTCACCGTGTTCGCCAGGATGGTCTCGATCTTCTGACCTCGTGATCCACCCGTCTCGGCCTCCCAAAGTGCTGGGATTACAGGCTTGAGCCACCGCGCCCGGCCAACTTCTTAATGAAAAACCATTTTATTAATGCATAGTGTTCTTCTTTACTCTTGTAAAATAGTATTTGTTTTGCAGTCTACGTCTACTTTGTCAGATATTAATACAGTCACTCCAGCTTTCTTGATTTTTGTTTTCATGCTATATCTTTTTCCATCCTTTAATACTTAACCTACCTGTAATTGAAGTGAATTTCTTGTATATAATATATACTTCAGTCATTTAAAGAAATCTAATCTGATAATCTTTGTCTTTTAAGGAAAAGGTGACTGAAAACCCAGTAGGAGAGCTTTGTGGCATTTTCACTTACCCTTGCCTGATCCCCCTTTCCCTGGCTTAGTGACAGTCTGGAAGATGTCAGCCCACATTCCTGTGGTGGGTTTCTGGTGCCAGAGGAAGCAGTATGAACTTGTTCTAAAGAACTATGGTTTTCTGTTTTGACCTGTTTGGTGATTCTCTGAAGGAGTAACACAAATGCCTTATCTTTATGGAACCTAACCAGGAATTCTCTCAGGGAAGAGAAGCAACTATAAAAGAAGAATTTGTTTAAAGCATTTAAAAATAAATGAACTGGCTGCTGTGACCTGGGGCAAAAGACATCAATTAGGGCCAAACAATAAACATATTAAGAATCCTGTGAGAACAATCTAGGAAGGAAGATGTCTTGGAGAATAAAGGCTTTGAGAAGCTTCCACATGTTCCTCAGAATTTAGGAGGTCATATACATGCCCATGGCAGACTGCTGGGGGGGCTTGGGAAAAAGGCACTAAGCTTTGAGCTCTCTCTTCAAGTTCTACACAAGCGGGAAGTGAAGGTGTGAGAAATGTTGTAAACTGCCTGGGAGAATGTGGCAAGCATGCCTCAGTGCGCACATGCACACATGCAAACACACACACACACACACACACACACACACACACACAATCTAGCTTCGAGATTGGAAATTTGGTTTTTGGCTTCAGAAATTTAAAGACATCTCTATCAAATCACTAGCTGATCACTAAGCCAGAAGAACAGAGAATTTAGAAAATCACACTTGACAAAGACTAGAATAGTTTGGGAAACTCATCAAATGAATAACCAGAACCCACAAAACGAAGCAAAACTAACCCTGGTAAAGGAAGAAGAATCAGATTTTCATGTAATAATATACAAAATACCCATTTTTTTATTAAAAAAATTATGAGGTATGCAAGAAAGCAAGGGAGCATGACCCATTCACCATAAAAAATAAATGGACAGAAACTGTCCATGAGGAAACCCATGCATTGAGTTTCCTAGACTTACACTTTAAATCAACTATCTTAATTAAGCTCATTGAGTTAAAGGAAAGCATTGGCAAAGAACTAAAGGAAATCAGGAGAACAAGATCTCACCAATTAGAGAATTTTTAGTAAAGGGATAGAGATTATACAAAGTAAATAGAAATTCTGGAACAAAAAGTATAACTGAAATGAAAAATTTACTACAGGCATTCAGTACAAGATTTGAATAGTCAAATGAACCAGTGAATATGAAGATGAGTCATTTGGAATTTTCCAGTCTGAGAAGCAGAAAAAAAAATGAAGAAATATGAATAGTTGTAAAGGGAACTGCAGGATAATATAAAGCATACCAACATACATATGTTTGAAGACATAATGGCCAAAAGTTTTCCAAATTTGATAAAGAACATGAATCTCCACATTCAAGAAGCTCCACAAACTTCAAGTACCATAAATTTAAAGAGACCATACTAAAATACATTATAGTAAAAATGTTGAAAGCAATAGCAAAGAATCCTGAAAGCATCAAGAGAGAAGTGACTCCTTGCATATAAGGTATCCTTAATAAGATTAACTGCCAATTTTTCTTCAGGAACCATGGAGGTCAGAAAGCAGTGGATGATATATTAAAGTGTTAAAAGATAAGTCTGTCAACCAAGAGTTCTACATCTAGCAAAAATATCCTTCAAAAATGAGGGAGAAATCAGGACATTGCAAGATTTTTATAAAAGTTTGCCACTTGCCCTATAAGAAATCATAATGTAAGTCTGTTAGGCTGAATGGAAAGGACATTGGACAGTAACTTTAAACCATAAGAAGAAATAAAGAAAACCAGTAAAGGTAGCTACATACATATTTTGGGTTGCTGGTGTCCTCTCAAAAGTTATATTGCAGTCCTAACTCCTAATATATTAGAATGTGACCTTATTTGGAAGTAACATCATCGCAGATGTGATTAGTTAAGAAAAGATTCTACTGGTACAGTGTGGGCTTTAATGCAATGAGTGGTGTTCTTATAAGAAAATGTTGTGTGAGCACACAGGGAGAGTGCTATGTGAAGGTGAAGGCAGGAAATGGAGTAATGCATCTACAAGACAAGGAACACTAAGGATTACAAGCTGCCACCAGAAGCTAGAAGAGAGACATCAGACAGATTCTGTCTCAGAGTCCTCAGAAAAAACCAACATGGATGACACCTAGATATCAGACTTCTAGCCTCCAAAACTTTGAAGAAAATGAACAGAGAATAAATTTCTGTTGTTTTAAGCCACCCAATTTATGGTAATTTGTTATGGCCACACAGTGTCTGGCAATTTGTCATAGCATCCTATCTATGTTTAATAGGTAGATATAAAAGCCAGTATTATTATATTGTTAGGTTCTTCAAATTTTGTTTTTGCTTTTTGAGACAGAGTCTCACTGTCACCCAGACTGGAGTGCAGTGGTGTAATCTCTGCTCATCGCAGCCTCCAGCTACCAGGCTCAAGCAATTCTCCTGCCTCAGCCTCCTGAGTAGCTGGGATTACAGGCGCACATCACTACCACCTTGCTAATTTTTGTATTTTTAGTAAAGATGGGGTTTCACCATGTTGGCCAGGCTGATCTTGAACTCCTGACCTCAAATGATCCACCTGCCTTGGCCTCCCAAAGTGCTGGGATTACAGGCGTGAGCCTATATTGTTAGTTTGTAATTCCTCTTTTTTCTATCTTATTACAAAATTAAATGTATAAAACAATAACTATAAATATATGTTGATAAGAACGCAATATATAAAGATGCAATTTGTGACAATAACAACATAAAGGGGTATAGATGGAGCTCTATGGAAACAGATCTTGTGTAATAGCAAACCTAAATTGGTATTAATTCAAACTAAATGGTTATACATTTAAGATGTTAACTATAATCCCCAAGGTATCTACGAAAATAACTTTAGAATGTACAGAAAAGGAATTGAGAAGAAAAATGTCACTCTATGAAAAAAATCAAACACAAAAGATGGTAGTAATGGAGAAAATGAAGGGCAAAAAGTCTAAGATATGCAGAAAACAAATAGCAAAATAATAGAAATAAGTACTTATAAGTAATTACTTTAAATGTAAATGCATTATTCTCCTCAATTAAAGGCAGAGATTGACAGAATGGATAAATGAAACATGATCCAACTGTGTATTGTCTATAAAATGTATACTTTAAATATAAAGGAAAAAATAGGTTGAAGTAAAAGGATTGAAATAGCTATTCCATGCAAATAGTAACCAAAAGAGGGCTGGGATGGCTATAGTACTATATCAGATAAAATAGACTTTAAGTAAAAATTGTTAAAAAGACATAAAAGGATAGTATATATTTTTAAACAGGTCAATTCATCAAGAAGATGTGCAATTTATATACTTGTCTAAGAATAAACAGTTCTACAATAATAGTTGGAGACTTCAATACCACACTTTCAATGAAGGATAGAGCAATTGGAAAAAAGTCAATAAGGAATAGAGATTTTGAATAACACTATATACCGACTAGACCTAACAGACTATACCAAACAACAGCTGAATACTTAAGTGCACATGAAATATTCTCCAGGATAGATAAGATTTTAGAACACAAAATTAGTTTCAATACTTTTAAAATTACTGAAATCATGCAAAGTATGTTTTCTAACCACAATGAAATAAAAATAGAAATCATTAACAGAAGAAAAATGGAAAAATCACAAATATGTTGAAATTAACATGTATCTGAACAACTAATGGGTCAAAGAAGTAATCACAAGAGGAATTCGAGAATTAAACATAAATGAAAATGAAAAGGCAACATACCAAAACTCATGGGATCCTGCAAAAGCAGATGTTTTAATTTAGGTTCTTTAAGATGGAAAGAATCCCTTCAATGATTAGGAGAGACATAAGATGAAAATAAAGATTTTAAGAGAAAGACCATGAGTGGTAGGCCAATACCTTTATTGATCCAGGGCAGTATCCAAACAGGTTTCCCTCGGGGAGTTTTAATTGGTGGGTTTAAAGCAATCAGGCATGAATTCCAATAGGTAATGCTGTGTCTGAGAGGTGGTCACTGTGGCATACCTGCACAGTGCATGCAGGATGTGGGGGTCAGCAGAGCCAGTCAAGAGATTGTATCTAGCTGTCTTACAGAGAAGTGATCACGAAGAGGAAGTTGTCTAAGACACATATCTGGATCAACCACATTATGAAACTGGGGGTGGGGAGGATATAGAACTGGAAACTGTGGCCAGGCGCGATGGCTTACACCTGTAACCCCAACACTTTGGCACTTTGGGAGGCCGAGGTGGACAGATTACGAGGTCAGGAGTTCGAGACCAGCCTGGCCAATATGATGAAACCCCGTCTCTACTAAAAATACAAAAATTAGCTGGGTGTGGTGGCACGCGCCTGTAGTCCCAGTTACTCCGGAGGCTGAGGCAGAAGAATCGCTTGAACTCGGGAGGCAGAAGATGGAGTGAGCTGAGATCACACCACCGCATTCCAGCCTGAGTGACAAAGTGAGACTCCGTCTCAAAATACAAACAAACAAACAAAAAAAACAAAAACAACCTGGAAATCGTGTAAAGGGTGACTGAGCCCTG
This sequence comes from Theropithecus gelada, assembly GCF_003255815.1. Lineage (NCBI taxonomy): Eukaryota > Metazoa > Chordata > Mammalia > Primates > Cercopithecidae > Theropithecus > Theropithecus gelada. The sequence goes on along the minus strand of NC_037689.1, from coordinate 8,486,016 downwards.
ATTCTGGTAAGGAAAAGTTAAATTTATATTTAAAATAAATGCCCAGACGACCTAAAATGATAAGAATTCACTGAAGCAGTTCTCAGTAGAAAATGTCTAGCTGTACCAACAGACATATGACAAAATGCTCATCTTCACGGGTCATCGGAGAAATGCAAATCAAAACCACAATGAGATACCATCTCACGCCAGTTAGAATGACAATCATTAAAAAATCAGGAAACAACAGATGCTGGAGAGGATGTGGAGAAATAGGAATGCTTTTACATTGTTAGCGGGAGTGTAAATTAGTTCAACCATTGTGGAAGACAGTGTGGCAATTCCTCAAGGATCTAGAACTAGAAATACCATTTGACCTAGTGATCCCATTACTGTGTATTTACCCAAAGGATTATAAATCATGCTACTGCAAAGACACATGTACATGTATGTTTATTGCAGCACTATTCACAGTAGCAAAGACTTGGAATCAACTCAAATGTCCATCAATGATAAACTGGATTAAGAAAATGTGGCACATATACACCATGGAATACTATGCAGCCATAAAAAAGGATGAGTTTGTGTCCTTTGTAGGGACATGGATGCAGCTGGAAACCATCATTCTTAGCAAACTATCACAAGAACAGAAAACCAAACACCGCATGTTCTCACTCATAGGTGGGAACTGAACAATGAGATCACTTGGACTCAGGAAGGGGAACATCACACACTGGGGCCTATCACGGGGGAGCGGGGAGGGAGGAGGGATTGCATTGGGAGTTATACCTGATGTAAATGACGAGTAGTTGGGTGCTGACGAGTTGATGGGTGCAGCACACCAACATGGCACAAGTATACATATGTAACAAACCTGCACGTTATGCACATGTACCCTAGAACTTAAAGTATAATAATAATTAAAAGAAAAGAAATAGAAAATCTGAACAGACCTATACCAAGTGAACAAATTGAATCACCAATCAAGAAGTAAAAGCCCAGAAATAAATGGCTTCACTGGTGAGTTCTACCAAACATTTAAAGAAGAATTAACACCAATCCTTCTCTAACTCTTCCAACCTATAGAGGAGAAAACAGTTTCTAATTCATTATGTGAGGCCAGCATTTACCTGAAACCAGAACAAGACAAAGACAGTATAATAATAAAAAAAAAAAAGTGCAAGTCAATATCCCAAACGAATACAGATGCAAAACTCTTCAACAAAATACTAGCAAACCAAATCCAACAACATATTTAAAGGATTATTACCATGACCAAATGGGATACATCCCACAAATGCAGGGGTGGTTCAATATACAAAAATCAATTAAACCACATTAAGAGAATAATGGGGGAAAACCACATTATTTCAATTGATGGAAAAAATGTATTTGACAGAATCCTGCACTGTTTCATGGTAAAAAACAAAACACTCAAAAAACAAGGAGGACAATTTCCTCAACATAGAGCATTTATGAAAAACCCACAGCTAACATCAAACTCAGTAGTGAAAGTATGAAAGCTTTTCCTTTAATGTTAGAGCTAAGACAAGCATGCCTGCATTTGCCACTTCTATTCAATGTCATACTGGAAGTTCTAGCCAGGGCAATCAGGCAACACAGAGAAATAAAAGGCATCCAAATTGTATAGAAAAAGTTTAAACTATCTCTATTCACAGATGACATGATCTTATATATAGAAAATTGTGATGAATCCTCAAAATATGATTAGAGCTAATAAAAATACAACAAAGTTGCGGTATAATAAATCACACTATAATCAGTATTTCCATACTCTAGCAATGAACAATACAAATAGGAAATTAAGAAAATAATTCCACTTGAAGTGGCATCATAACAAATACTTAAGAATAAGTTTTTAAAATGTAAGACTTGTACATAGAAAACTACAAATATTGATGAGAAATTAAAGACATACAAAAAATGGAAACTAATCCTGTGTTAATGGGTTTGAAGGCTTAATATTGTTAAGATGGCAATACTCCCCAAAGCGATCTACAGATGCAAGGCAATCTTATCGAAATCTCTATGACCTCTTTTGCAGCAATGGAAAAATCTCATCTTAAAATTCATATGTAATTGCAAAGGACCCTAAATAGTCAAAGCAATCTTGGGGGAAAAAAAAAAAACCGAAGTAGGAGGACCCACAGTTCCCAATTTCTAAGCTTACTGCAGACTACAGTAATCAAAACAGTGTGATACTAGCATAAGAATAAACATATAGATCAATGGAATAGAATTGAGAGTTCAAAAGTTAAACCCATACACCTATATCAATTCATTTTTTTGAGAAGGATGCCATTATCATTAAATTGAGAAAGAATGTTTTAATGTATGATATATACTGTATGTATATACTAATAGGGTATGCACTACTCTGTATCTCTGGAGAATTCTGAGACATATAAACGGCCAACGAGCCTATCAAAATATACTCAACATCGTTAATCATTATAGAAATGCAAATCAAAACCACAGTGAGATACCACTTTATACTCTCTAGGATGGGTATAATACAAAGAGGGAAATCTTAAGTTTTGGCAAGGATGTGGAGTAAATTGGAACCTTTATACCACTGCTGGTGAGAATATAAAATGGTTCAACTGCTATGAGAAACAGTGTAGAGTTTTCTCAATAAGTACAACATAAAATTACCACATAATCCACAAATTCCACTCCTGGTGTTACACCCATAATACTTGAAAATAAGTATTCAAAGGAAACATGTACACAAATGTTCATGGTAATTCTGTGTGCAATAAGCAAAACGTGGAAGCAACACAAATGGCCATCAACTGATATGTGGATGAACAAAATATGGCATATCCTACAATGGGATATTCAGCCATAAACATGAAGTATGGATGCATTTACAACATGGATAAACCTTGAAAACATTCTAATTGAAAGAAACTGTACACAAAATGGGCACATAGTGTACAATTCCATTTGTACGAAAAATCCAGAATAGGTGTATACACAAACTGTCTGTTCTACTATCTCACAATACTCTCAGTAGTTTTGACACCATGTATATGTTTCCTATACTAAGCAATTCTCCAGTGGACACCAACTGGGTGCTCTACAATTCAATTCTGACATTATCTACCTGGAGTTATATCCCATCGCTTAAGAGCTCATTCCCACAAAACTGTCTTCACTTTAGAGGCCAATTGCAATTCTGGGCTTCTGGAACTGCTAACATACTGGCTGTAAATTGGGGATTCCTACAATTCCCTTCTCAGGTTCAATCATTTGCTATAGTGGCTCACAGAAATCGGGGAAACACTTAATATTGCTGATTTATTACAAAGGGTATTTAAAAGGATACAAATGAATAGCTAGATGAAGAGATATACAGGGCAAGGTTCAGAAGAGTCCTGAGCACAGGATCTTCTGTCTTCATGCCACCCACTTGGTATGTGGATGTGTTTATGACCCCAAAAGCTCCCTGAACCCAGTCCTTTTGTGTTTTTATGGGGGCCTCATTACACAGGCATGGTTGATTAAATCGTTGGTCATTGGTAATCAATTCAAACTTCACCCTTCCTATCTTCCTGGAGATCACTTTGGAGATTCCCAGGATTTTAGGACCAGTGAGCCAGGAAATGGGAATGAAGACCTAACATAAATTTATTATACATTATAATATTACAACGGGAAATCCGTAGAGATATAAAGCATACTAGTGGTTGCCAGGTACTGGACTGGGGCAAAAAGAGAAAGGGAAATGGCTTTAATGGGTATGGGGTTTCCTTTTGAGGTAATGAATATGCTCTGTAATGGGAGTAGTGATGGCTGCACAACCTTTTGAATTTGCTAAATACCACTGAATTGTACACTTTAAAATGGTAAATTTTCTGTTATGTGTAGCTTATCACAATAAGAAAAACCAAGGGTGGTTTTGGCCTATAGTCCCAAACTTGATGACCCTTGCTCTAGGTATTTAAAAATGTATACTTGACTTCACAATCTACCTAGATGCAATGTTTTACTATTCTATTTGGAATGTTAAAGCTGTTATTTTATAGGTTCCTTTACTCTGCTGTCTTTATGCTAATTGTCATATATATAAATATACTGAAAACTCATCAGACATTTTTATGATTCCTGCTGTTAAATACAATTTTTTAAAATGCAAGAAAAGTGGCCTATCATGTTTGCCCAATTGATTGCTGTTTCTTTTATTCTTCCTTCATCCCTGATGTTCCACATTTCTTTCAAGGTAACATTTTCTTCCTGTCTGAAAAGGCTTTTTCACAATTCTCTTAAAGCATATCTGCTGGCTATAAATTCTCTTAGATTTATTTTATCTGGGAACATCTTTATTTCACATCTTTCCCCTGAACATTATTTCACTGGATATAAATTTGGAATTGATAAATATTTTCTTCTTGCATTTGAAAAATGTTGTGCCACTTCTTTCTGGCTCCTGTGGTTTCTGATGACAAGTCCAAAGTCATTTGAATCCTTTCTTCCCCATATGCGACGGACCATTTTTCTCTGGCTATTTTCAAGACTTTTTTATGTGTCTTTGGTTTTTGGCAATTTGATTAGGATATTTCTTGGCATGAATTTCTCTTGGTTTATCTTGTTTGAGATTTGCTCAGGTTCTTGAATGGGCAGGTTTATATCTTTGCCAAACTTGGGAAAATTTATTCCATTATTTATTCAAAAATATTTTTTTTACCAGCACTCTCTTTCTTCTCTCTTTGTAAGGCTCTGAGAATGCAAATGTTTAAAAAGTGGGCAAAGGACATGAACATACGCTTTTCAAAAGAAGACCTACAGGCAGCCAACGAGCATATGAAAAGAATGCTCAATGTTGCTAATCATTAGGGAAATGCAAATGAAAACCACAATGAGATACCGTCTCACACCAGGCAGAATGGCTACTATTAAAAAGTCAAAAAATAACAGATGCTGGCAAGGTTGCAGAGAAAAGGGAACACTTATACCTTGCTGGTGGGAATTGTAAATAGTTCAGCCATTGTGGAAAGCAGTTTAGTAATTTCTCAAAGAACTCAAAGCAGAATTACCATTCTACCCAGCAACTCCATTATTGGGTACATATCCAAAGGAATATAAATCATTCTACCACAAAGCCACACGCATGTGCGTGTTCCTTACAACACTATTCACAACAGCAAAGACGTAGAGTCAACACCCACCAATGGTAGACTAGATAATGAAAATCTGATACATATATACCATAGAATGCTATACAGTCATCAAAAAGAACAAGATCATGTGCTTGGAAGCAACATGGATGGAGTTAGAGGCCATTGTCCTAAGCAAACTAACACAAGAAAAGAAAATCAAATACCTCATGTTCTCACTTATAAGTGGGAGCTAAAATTTGAGTACATATGGACACAAAGAAGGGAACAGCAGACACTGGGGCCTACTTGAGGGTGGAGGGTGGAAGAGGGGTGAGGATGGAAAAACTGCTTATCGGGTACTATGCTTATTACCTGGGTGATGAAATAATCTGTACACCAAACCCCTGTGACATACAATTTACCTACACAGCAAACCTGCACATGTACCCTTAAACCTAAAATAAATGTTTAAAAAAACCCAGCAAATAGATGTTGGCAAAACAATCTTTGTAAACTTGTAAGTTTATATTTCCTTATTCTTTTGTAAGTAGTGAAAGGCGAACTGTTGTGAAAGATGTTGGCCAGGGCCCAGTTTTCCTTTGGAGGCTTGACTGGTGTTAGGTCTGAGTTTACCCTGGTTGTTAGGATCTACTTCCTTGTGTCTCTTAGGTTGAGGGTCATGATTCTTATTGATTACCAGTTAGAGGACATGCTCAGCTCCTACAAGCTGCTCTGGAATTCCTTACCACATAGCCCTCTCCATAGGCTGCCTCAAAACATGGAAACTTGCTTCTTCAAAGCCAGCAAGAGAGAAAGAGAGCAAATCTAGCAAGATGGGGTCTTTCATCACAGGAGTAGCATCCCATCACCTCTTTCATATAGCATAGCATAACCATGGGAATGACATTCCATTATCTTTGCTATATTCTATTAATTAGAAGCAAAGTCACAGATCTTTCTCACATTCAAGGGGATTATGTTATACAAAAGCATACATAACAGGAGGTGGGGATCATGGAGTCCACCTTAAAGTCTGTTCGCCACACCAACACTCTATTTTTACATTTGTTGCAAGAATAAGATCGCTTTTATGAGCACTTTTATAATAGTTGTATTTGTCAGATACTTCAAACATTTGTGTCATTTCTGTTTTCATGTTTATTTCCCACAACACTTGGAATTTTTGAGGTTTTTAATCGTCTAGTAACTTCAGATTTATCTTGTCATTTTGAAAATTGTTATGAAACTCTGGGTCTCTCCTAAACTCTATGGAGAATGTTGATGTTTTGCTATAGCAGGCAATCAACCTGATTAACTTCTGGCCCCAGGTACCAATTTGCCTTCTGTTGCTCATCGTTCCTATTGCAGTTAAGCTTTCATAGACTTTGTGGTGCTATTCAAATCTGTCTTGTGAGTGCACCACTCTCCGTAGCCAGTCTGAGTCTTAGGGAGTGGTCTATCAGTTACTTCAGTTCTCAAAATATTTGGTAGGCTAATTAAGATCAGATTCATGCATGCACAGCTCACATGTGAGCCCTGGAACTCATATGAAAAAAACTTCATAGGTTGTTTTCCCAAGCTACCTTTCTGGTGCTTTTTGCTTCCTTGAGTCTCCTTTATTTGGCCCTTCAGCCAGAAATGTAGTTCTCTCATAACCGTGGTTTATGATTCTCTGTCATTCACTTTTGTGATTGGGCTCATTTCCTGGCCCAAGAAAGGAGGGGCAGAGAGAGGAAAAGGTTAACACGTGTTTACCCCCACCCTCTTAGGACCACAGTTCCATCAAATGGACAGGATTGGCTCCCTTCCCTCTGAGGTTTGGTTCTTGAGGTTTTGTCATTTATACCACAAGATTTCCTGGGGTCTGAGACATGAGAGAACAAAAAAGAAAGAGGGGAAAAATGGGAATTCTGCACTCTCTCTGAGCATTAGGAGCTACCATTTTTGAACCTCGAGACAGTACTAGAGGGCTTCTCCTGGAGCTTCTGTCTACCCAGTGCCCACTTCTGCGTTTTGGTCTGTACTGAGTTCAGGATAGGGAATATTAAAGGGAAAAGGGGTAAAATAAAAAGTAAACTCACTGCTGATACACTGGTAATTCTACTAACTGGTGTCTTTCCTTCTCTGTCTTGCTACTGTTTACCTTTCAGACGCCTCAAATAGCTGCCCATGTATTCTGTCCTGGTTTGATAGTTGTGTTCTAGGAGCAGACAGGGTGAAGCATGCTCACTCTAGCTTACCCAGGACCAAAACTCCTGCAGTAGATTCTTTACTGCTCATGTTGCTTCTTCTAGTGTAGCCCTTCTTGCAAACCATTCTCTACATAGCAACTGGAGTGGTCATAAAAACCCTCAATAAGATTATATCACTCCCTTACTTAAAACCTCTGAGTGGGCCGAGACGGGCGGATCACGAAGTCAGGAGATCAAGACCATCCTGGCTAACACGGTGAAACTCCGTCTCTACTAAAAAATACAAAAAACTAGCCGGGCGACGTGGCGGGCGCCTGTAGTCCCAGCTACTCGGGAGGCTGAGGCAGGAGAATGGCGTAAACCCAGGAGGCGGAGCTTGCAGTGAGCTGAGATCCGGCCACTGCACTCCAGCCTGGGCAGCAGAGCGAGACTCCGTCTCAAAAAAAAAAAAAAAAAAAAAAACCTCTGAGTGGGGGCCAGGCACGGTGGCTCGTGCCTGTAATCCCAGCACTTTGGGTGGCCGAGGTGGGCGGATCACGAGGTCAGGAGATCGAGACCATCCTGGTTAACACAGGGAAACCTCGTCTCTATTAAAAATACAAAAAATTGGCTGGGCGTGGTGGCGGGCGTCTGTAGTCCCAGCTACTCGGGAGGCTGAGGCAGGAGAATGGCGTGAACCCGGGAGGCGGAGCTTGCAGTGAGCCGAGATGGTGCCTCTGCACTCCAGCCTGGGCGACAGAGCAAGACTCCCGTCTCAAAACAAACAAACAAACAAAACACCTTTGAGTGGGTTTCTCATTTTACTTAAAACAAAACCAACTCCTTAAGATGGCCTACAAAATCCTACATGATCTGACCCCTGCCTCTCTCTTCAAACTTATATCATATCCTTATCCCTCACTTGTATCATCCTAGCCCCATGCATCGTCTTTCAGTTCTTAGGGTAAGGCAAATGCAATTACTCCTTAGAGATTTGCATTTGTTATGTACTGTCTTTCTGGGATGCTCTTCTCTAAGATCTTTGCATGACTGCCCACTTTTTTTTTTTTTTTTTTTTTAATTTAGCTCTCAGCTCAAATGCCACTTCCTCAGATAGTCCTTTTCACACAACTTAATCTAAAGTAGCTTAACCCTTTCCATTGCTTTGTTCTATTACCTTCAGAGCACTTACCACTTCTTATTATGTAATCCCTACATTTGTTCACTTGTTTGTTTTCCTTTTACCACTGAAATTTCAGCTCTCTGAGGGCAGGGACCTTGTCTTTCTTGTGCACCACTATATCCCCAATGTGACTAGAATAGTATTTTACACATAATAGATGATAAAAAATAATTGTTCCATGAATATCTTTCCAGTCTTATTTTCATGTGCATATTTTAAAACCATAAAACATTTTTTGTAAAAGCTATGTTTAATAGGGTTTTATATTCTGTTTCATTAAATATACTTCAACAACATCACCTCAAGAATTGCTTCATTGCACTGGGTGCTTTTGTGTGATGTAGTCTAACAGTTTGCATCTCTGATATCTGATTTGTTTTGAGCCGAAATTGTAATTTTGTCTTTGTTCACCTTGTCATTTTCTCATCCTTTTATTTCTTTTAAGACTTTTTTTTTTCAGTTTTCATTTTAATTACACTTTAAAATCATAATATATTTGATATAGTGGGTTAAATAAATTATAATATTAAAGTTGATTTTACCCCTTTCTTTTTTCTGTTTTTTTCATGTGGCTGCTAGAATATTTAAAATTGCATATGTGGATCACATTACATTCTTTTTTTTAAATTTTATTTTATTATTATTATACTTTAAGAGTTCTAGGGTACATGTGCATAACGTGCAGGTTTGTTACATATATATTCTTGTGCCATGTTGCTGTGCTGCACCCATCAACTTGTCAGCACCCAACTACTCGTCATTTACATCAGGTATAACTCCCAATGCAATCCCTCCCCCCTCCCCCCTCCCCATAATAGGCCCCGGTGTGTGATGTCCCCCTTCCCGAGTCCAAGTGATCTCATTGTTCAGTTCCCACCTATGAGTGAGAACATGCGGTGTTTGGTTTTCTGTTCTTGTGATAGTTTGCTAAGAATGATGGTTTCCAGCTGCATCCATGTCCCTACAAAGGACACAAACTCATCCTTTTTTATGGCTGCAGAGTATTCCATGGTGTATATGTGCCACATTTTCTTAATCCAGTCTGTCACTGATGGACATTTGGGTTGATTCCAAGTCTTTCCTATTGTGAATAGTGCCGCAATGAACATATGTGTGCATGTGTCTTTATAGCAGCATGATTTATAATCCTTTGGGTATATACCCAGTAATGGGATGGCTGGGTCATATGGTACATCTAGTTCTAGATCCTTGAGGAATTGCCATACTGTTTTCCATAATGGTTGAACTAGTTTACAATCCCACCAACAGTGTAAAAGTGTTCCTATTTCTCCACATCCTCTCCAGCACCTGTTGTTTCCTGACTTTTTAATGATTGTCATTCTAACTGGTGTGAGATGGTATCTCATTGTGGTTTTGATTTGCATTTCTCTGATGGCCAGTGATGATGAGCATTTTTTCATGTGTCTGTTGGCTGTATGAATGTCTTCTTTTGAGAAATCTCTGTTCATATCCTTTGCCCACTTTTTGATGGGGTTGTTTGTTTTTTTCTTGTAAATTTGTTTGAGTTCTTTGTAGGTTCTGGATATTAGCCCTTTGTCAGATGAGTAGATTGCAAAAATTTTCTCCCATTGTGTAGGTTGCCTGTTCACTCTGATGGTAGTTTCTTTTGCTGTGCAGAAGCTCTTTAGTTTAATGAGATCCCATTTGTCAATTTTGGCTTTTGCTGCCATTGCTTTTGGTGTTTTAGACATGAAATCTTTGCCCATGCCTATGTCCTGAATGGTACTACCTAGGTTTTCCTCTAGGGTTTTTATGGTATTAGGTCTAACATTTAAGTCTCTAATCCATCTTGAATTAATTTTCGTATAAGGAGTAAGGAAAGGATCCAGTTTCAGCTTTCTACTTATGGCTAGCCAATTTTCCCAGCACCATTTATTAAATAGGGAATCCTTTCCCCATTTCTTGTTTCTCTCAGGTTTGTCAAAGATCAGATGGCTGTAGATGTGTGGTATTATTTCTGAGGACTCTGTTCTGTTCCATTGGTCTATATCTCTGTTTTGGTACCAGTACCATGCTGTTTTGGTTACTGTAGCCTTGTAGTATAGTTTGAAGTCAGGTAGTGTGATGCCTCCAGCTTTGTTCTTTTGACTTAGGATTGTCTTGGCAATGCGGGGTCTTTTTTGGTTCCATATAAACTTTAAAGCAGTTCTTTCCAATTCTGTGAAGAAACTCATTGGTAGCTTGATGGGGATGGCATTGAATCTATAAATAACCTTGGGCAGTATGGCCATTTTCACGATATTGATTCTTCCTATCCATGAGCATGGTATGTTCTTCCACTTGTTTGTGTCCTCTTTAATTTCACTGAGCAGTGGTTTGTAGTTCTCCTTGAAGAGGTCCTTTACATCCCTTGTAAGTTGGATTCCTAGGTATTTTATTTTCTTTGAAGCAATTGTGAATGGAAGTTCATTCATGATTTGGCTCTCTGTTTGTCTGTTACTGGTGTATAAGAATGCTTGTGATTTTTGCACATTAATTTTGTATCCTGAGACTTTGCTGAAGTTGCTTATCAGCTTAAGGAGATTTTCGGCTGAGACGATGGGGTTTTCTAAATATACAATCATGTCATCTGCAAAGAGGGACAATTTGACTTCTTCTTTTCCTAACTGAATACCCTTGATTTCTTTCTCTTGCCTGATTGCCCTAGCCAGAACTTCCAACACTATGTTGAATAGGAGTGGTGAGAGAGGTCATCCCTGTCTTGTGCCAGTTTTCAAAGGGAATGCTTCCAGTTTTTGCCCATTCAGTATGATATTGGCTGTGGGTTTGTCATAAATAGCTCTTATTATTTTGAGATATGTTCCATCAATACCGAATTTATTGAGCGTTTTTAGCACGAAGGGCTGTTGAATTTTGTCAAAAGCCTTTTCTGCATCTATTGAGATAATCATGTGGTTCTTGTCTTTGGTTCTGTTTATATGCTGGATTACATTTATTGATTTGCGAATGTTGAACCAGCCTTGCATCCCAGGGATGAAGCCCACTTGATCATGGTGGATAAGCTTTTTGATGTGCTGCTGAATCCGGTTTGCCAGTATTTTATTGAGGATTTTTGCATCGATGTTCATCAGGGATATTGGTCTAAAATTCTCTTTTTTTGTTGTGTCTCTGCCAGGCTTTGGTATCAGGATGATGTTGGCCTCATAAAATGAGTTAGGGAGGATTCCCTCTTTTTCTATTGATTGGAATAGTTTCAGAAGGAATGGTACCAGCTCCTCCTTGTACCTCTGGTAGAATTCAGCTGTGAATCCATCTGGTCCTGGACTTTTTTTGGTTGGTAGGCTATTAATTATTGCCTCAATTTCAGAGCCTGCTATTGGTCTATTCAGGGATTCAACTTCTTCCTGGTTTAGTCTTGGAAGAGTGTAAGTGTCCAGGAAATTATCCATTTCTTCTAGATTTTCTAGTTTATTTGCATAGAGGTGTTTATAGTATTCTCTGATGATAGTTTGTATTTCTGTGGGGTCAGTGGTGATATCCCCTTTATCATTTTTTATTGTGTCGATTTGATTCTTCTCTGTTTTCTTCTTTACTAGTCTTGCTAGTGGTCTGTCAATTTTGTTGATCTTTTCAAAAAACCAACTCCTGGATTCATTGATTTTTTGGAGGGTTTTTTGTGTCTATATCTCCTTCAGTTCTGCTCTGATCTTAGTTATTTCTTGCCTTCTGCTAGCTTTTGAATGTGTTTGCTCTTGCTTCTCTAGTTCTTTTAATTGTGATGTTAGAGTGTCAATTTTAGATCTTTCCTGCTTTCTCTTGTGGGCATTTAGTGCTATAAATTTCCCCCTACACACTGCTTTAAATGTGTCCCAGAGATTCTGGTATGTTGTATCTTTGTTCTCATTGGTTTCAAAGAACATCTTTATTTCTGCCTTCATTTCGTGATGTACCCAGTAGTCATTCAGGAGCAGGGTGTTCAGTTTCCATGTAGTTGAGCGGTTTTGATTGAGTTTCTTAGTCCTGAGTTCTAGTTTGATTGCACTGTGGTCTGAGAGACAGTTTGTTATAATTTCTGTTGTTGTACATTTGCTGAGGAGTGCTTTACTTCCAATTATGTGGTCAATTTTGGAATAAGTGCGATGTGGTGCTGAGAAGAATGTATATTCTGTTGATTTGGGGTGGAGAGTTCTATAGATGTCTATTAGGTCTGCTTGCTGCAGAGATGAGTTCAATTCCTGGATATCCTTGTTAACTTTCTGTCTCGTTGATCTGTCTAATGTTGACAGTGGAGTGTTGAAGTCTCCCATTATTATTGTATGGGAGTCTAAGTCTCTTTGTAAGTCTCTAAGGACTTGCTTTATGAATCTTGGTGCTCCTGTATTGGGTGCATATATATTTAGGATAGTTAGCTCTTCCTGTTGAATTGATCCCTTTACCATTATGTAATGGCCTTCTTTGTCTCTTTTGATCTTTGATGGTTTAAAGTCTATTTTATCAGAGAGTAGTATTGCAACCCCTGCTTTCTTTTGTTCTCCATTTGCTTGGTAAATCTTCCTCCATCCCTTTATTTTGAGCCTATGTATGTCTCTGCATGTGAGATGGGTCTCCTGAATACAGCAGACTGATGGGTCTTGACTCTTTATCCAGTTTGCCAGTCTATGTCTTTTAATTGGAGCATTTAGTCCATTTACATTTAAGGTTAATATTGTTATGTGTGAACTTGATCCTGCCATTATGATATTAACTGGTTATTTTGCTCGTTAGTTGATGCAGTTTCTTCCTAGCCTCGATGGTCTTTACATTTTGGCATGTTTTTGCAATGGCTGGTACCGGTTGTTCCTTTCCATGTTGAGTGCTTCCTTCAGGGTCTCTTGTAAGGCAGGCCTAGTGGTGACAAAATCTCTAAGCATTTGCTTATGTGTAAAGGATTGTGTTTCTCCTTCACTTATGAAACTTAGTTTGGCTGGATATGAAATTCTGGGTTTAAAATTCTTTTCTTTAAGAATGTTGAATATTGGCCCCCACTCTCTTCTGGCTTGTAGAGTTTCTGCCGAGAGATCTGCTGTTAGTCTGATGGGCTTCCCTTTGTGGGTAACCCGACCTTTCTCTCTGGCTGCCCTTAAGATTTGTTCCTTCATTTCAACTTTGGTGAATCTGGCAATTATGTGTCTTGGAGTTTCTCTTCTCGAGGAGTATCTTTGTGGCGTTCTCTGTATTTCCTGGATTTGAATGTTGGCCTGCCCTAGTAGGTTGGGGAAGTTCTCCTGGATGATATCCTGAAGAGTGTTTTCCAACTTGGTTCCATTTTCCCCCTCACTTTCAGGCACCCCAATCAGACGTAGATTTGGTCTTTTCACATAATCCCATACTTCTTGCAGGCTTTGTTCATTTCTTTTTCTTCTTTTTTCTTTTGGTTTCTCTTCTCGCTTCATTTCATTCATTTGATCCTCAATCGCTGATACTCTTTCTTCCAGTTGATCGAGTCGGTTACTGAAGCTTGTGCATTTGTCACGTATTTCTCGTGTCATGGTTTTCATCTCTTTCATTTCGTTTATGACCTTCTCTGCATTAATTACTCTAGCCATCAATTCTTCCACTTTTTTTTCAAGATTTTTAGTTTCTTTGTGCTGGGTACGTAATTCCTCCTTTAGCTCTGAGAAGTTTGATGGACTGAAGCCTTCTTCTCTCATCTCGTCGAAGTCATTCTTCGTCAAGCTTTGATCCATTGCTGGTGATGAGCTGCGCTCCTTTGCCGGGGGAGATGCACTCTTATTTTTTGAATTTCCAGTTTTTCTGCCCTGCTTTTTCCCCATCTTTGTGGTTTTATCTGCCTCTGGTCTTTGATGATGGTGACGTACTGATGGGGTTTTGGTGTGGGTGTCCTTCCTGTTTGATAGTTTTCCTTCTAACAGTCAGGACCCTCAGCTGTAGGTCTGTTGGAGATTGCTTGAGGTCCACTCCAGACCCTGTTTGCCTGGGTGTCAGCAGCAGAGGCTGCAGAAGATAGAATATTGCTGAACAGCGAGTGTACCTGTCTGATTCTTGCTTTGGAGGCTTCCTCTCAGGGGTGTACTCCACCCTGTGAGGTGTGGGGTGTCAGACTGCCCCTAGTGGGGGATGTCTCCCAGTTAGGCTACTCAGGGGTCAGGGACCCACTTGAGCAGGCAGTCTGTCCTTTCTCAGATCTCAACCTCCGTGTTGGGAGATCCACTGCTCTCTTCAAAGCTGTCAGACAGAGTCGTTTGCGTCTGCAGAGGTTTCTGCTGCTTTTGTAGTTATCTGTGCCCTGTCCCCAGAGGTGGAGTCTACAGAGACAGGCAGGTTTCCTTGAGCTGCTGTGAGCTCCACCCAGTTCGAGCTTCCCAGCGGGTTTGTTTACCTACTTAAGCCTCAGCAATGGTGGGCGCCCCTCCCCCAGCCTGGCTACTGCCTTGCCGCGAGATCGCACACTGCTGTGCTAGCAATGAGGGAGGCTCCGTGGGCGTGGGACCCTCCCGGCCAGGTGTGGGATATTATCTCCAGGTGTGCCTGTTTGCTTAAAGCGCAGTATTGGGGTGGGAGTTACCCGATTTTCCAGGTGTTGTGTGTCTCAGTTCCCCTGGCTAGGAAAAGGGATTCCCTTTCCCCTTGCGCTTCCCAGGTGAGGCGATGCCTCGCCCTGCTTCAGCTCTCGCTGGTCGGGCTGCAGCAGCTGACCAGCACCGATTGTCCGGCACACCCTAGTGAGATGAACCCAGTACCTCACTTGAAAATGCAGAAATCACCGGTCTTCTGTGTCGCTCGCGCTGGGAGTAGGAGACCGGAGCTGTTCCTATTCGGCCATCTTGCTCCGCCCCCCCTTTTTTTTTTTTTGATATGGAGTCTCGCTCTGTTGCCCAGGCTGGAGTGCAGTGGCCGGATCTCAGCTCACTGCAAGCTCCGCCTCCCGGGTTTACGCTATTCTCCTGCCTCAGCCTCCCGAGTAGCTGGGACTACAGGCGCCTGCCACCTCGCCTGGCTAGTTTTTTGTATTTTTTAGTAGTTCACCGGGTTAGCCAGGATGGTCTCGATCTCCTGACCTCGTGATCCGCCCGTCTCGGCCTCCCAAAGTGCTGGGATTACAGGCTTGAGCCACCACGCCCGGCCTTAAGATTTTAGACATTGGATTTTCATAAAGCACTTCTTCACTGCAACTATCTTATTTATTGTATTACTTGACTATTTCCCCCTTAAGAACAGAAGTTCCAGAATAGCTGTTTTGTCCACTGCTGTATCCCCAATTTCCAGAACAGGCACTCTATAAATGTTTGTTGAGTGAACACATCATATTTAATTTATTTAATTGCCTCATTTGTAAAATGGAGATGGTGATACTTATGTGAATGAATGTTGGGGAGAGCAATAGAGCTATATCATGGTGTGGATACTAAAGGGCAAATGAGATGCCTTGACTAGCTGCGAGTCTGAGTCCTGCACACCAGCTTCCACAATGATGCTAAATCAAATGTCTGTTTCAGAAAAATTGCAAACTACCATCTGAAGTAGAACACTGGCATTGCACTTACATAGTTCAAACTGCAAATCATTAAAAGTGCCACATTTCAACTCCATGGAAAGGTAATGAATCCCCTAAAGGAATTTTTTAGATGGGAAATAGAAGTAAAATAGATCATGAAACATCTCATTACAAAAGTTGAGGAATTGCAGAACTTGACTTGATTTGACGGGTAAAGGAAACAATTTGAAATTTCTGAACAGGGAGGCAGTGTGATAAAAATGAGGTTTGCATGTGAGTCTATTTTTCACTGCAAAGAGAGACCCCCAACTGTTCAATGCTATTAGTTTTGGTGGTGTTTTGGGTCTGGTAAATGAGAAGAGTTGTGTTATGGATTGGATATTTGTGTCCCACTCAAATTCATAAATCGAACCTCTAACCCCCAATGTGATGATATTTGCAGATTAGGTCTTTGAGAGGTGATTCGTGTTAGATTGGGTCATGAAGGTGAGGTTCTCATGATGAGATTAGTGTCCTTAAAGAAGAGAATGGCTGGGCATAGTAGCTCATGTGCATAATCCCAGCACTTTAGGAGGCTGAGGTGGGAGGATCACTTGAGCCCAGGAGTTTTAGACCAGCCTGACAACATAGCCAGACCTTGTCTTTACAAAAAATAGAAAAAATTAGCCGAGCATGGTGGTACATGCCTGTGGTCCCAGCTACTGGGGAGGCTGAGGCCAGAGGATCACTTGAGCCTAGGAGTTTGAGGCTGCAGTGAGCTGTGATTGTGCCATTGCACTCAGGCCTGGACAACAGAGCAAGACCCTGTCTCGAGTATATATATATATATGAGAGAGAGCAAGAGAGCTCCCTTGTATGAGCATAGAGGACAGGCCATCTGCATGTCAGGAATAGAGTCCTCACCAGGAACTCAATCATCCTGGCACCCTGATCTCAGACTTCCAGACTCTAGAACTGTGAAAAAATAGACTTCTGTTGTTTAAGCCATCTAGTCTATGGTATTTTGTTATGGCAGTGAGATCTGACTAAGACTGGTAGGTGGATTCTTTGTGGGATCTTCAGTATTGGCAAAGGCTTCCCGGAAGCTGTGTTTGACTGGGGCAGTGGAAGGTAGTTATGAGGGACATTTTTTTATAGCTGTATTTGGATATTGAGAATATTTTGTTATGTTTCTTGATCTGTGAAATGCCAATACTTTAAAGCTAGTATGTGTTCTAAAGCCCCTCCCCTTCATACACACTCTTTGAGGCTACGTCTGCTTGGGTGGCTCTTTGCTTTTCATTCAATAATTACCTTTCTCAGTATGCTGTAGAGAGCTTGGAAAGTACTGATGTCTCATTCAGTGATTCATCCTATTTATTGCCTAATTTAGAAGGACAGTGAAAGCACTCGTAATTACTTTGTGATTTTCCACATTGACAGCTTAGCTAAGATATGGCAAGTCCCAAAGTAATTCAAAGTACTTTCGAGTTCTTTGCAGACTGGCAGAGTACGTGCCTAGAAAGAACATTACAGAGACCAACCTTAACACTAGAATCTCCAGTAGTCTCTGCTATCACTCCTCTCCCAAGCCACGGGTTATAAGGAAATTTTCTTTATATTCTGCCTCCAGTTGAGCTGGTTTGTCAGTACAATGAGCACCTTAAGTCTAAGGTCTAGACTTTATATAACTGGAAAGGGCACCTTACATACTGTATATATATATACAGTATATAACTGTTTAAGGGCACCCTTAAAAGACCTACTGCCTCCAAATCTCTTCCCACTGCCTAACCATTTAAACTTTTATAAATGAATTTATATAAGATATTACCAAGAACATATGCTAAAATTATTTATGATAAAGATCAAAGTAACTGTCAAATTCTTGAAGTCATCCATATTTTGTCTATTTTTTGAATCCACCTTATCAAGATTCTTTCCATACCTTAAACAAGCTATAATTTAATTAAAAGAAATTCCTTCCTTTAGATTCATGCCTTCTACATCTACATGATTCCTCTTTTAAAAATGCAAATTCTTTTTTTTAATTTTGAGACAGGGTCTCACTCCTATCACCCAGGCTGAAGTGCAGTGGTGCCATCACAGCTCACTGCAGCCTTGACTTCCTGGGCTCAGGTGATTCTCCCACTTCAGTCTCTTGAGTAGCTGAGACTACAGGCCTGCACCACCATGCCTGGCTAATTTTTGTATTTGTAGTAGAAATGAGGTTTCACCATGTTGCCCAGGCTGGTCTCGAACTCCTGGGCTCAAGCAGTCCTCCTGCCTTAGCCTTCTAAAGTGCTAGGATTACAGGCCTAAACCACCATGCCTGGTGCAAATTCGTTTTTAAAAAAAAAAAAAAAAATTAAACTTTTATAATGAATTTGTATATGACAAGTTCATTATAAATGAATTTATGTATGATATTACCAAGAACATATGCTAAATGTGATCTTGTTTCCAAACCAAACTGAGAGTCAGGCTGCTATTTCTCGTGGCCCAATAACGAGATGCAGATAAACTGGGGAGAAAGAAGGTTTTTATTTCTGCAGCCAGTTACAAGGAGAAGGCCTGGAAATTATTGCTAGATCAACTCAAAAGTACAATGTTTTCCAGAGCTTATATACCTTCTAAGCTGTATGTCTATGTGTAAGTGTGCATTCATCTAAATACATAAGTGATTAACTTCTTTTAATCTATAACTAAGGTCTGAGTCCTGAAGACCTTCTTCTGGAGCCTGAGTAAGTATACTTAATCTAAATGGGTCTAGGTGCTAGGGCGATTACCCTTATCTTGTCTCCTGTTAAATCATAAAGGTTTGGGGAGTTCCTTTAGACCCCAATAAACTTGTTTGTGGAGGCCTGGGGAGTTTCTTCAGACTCACAGTAAAACTTGTTTAATTCTAAAAGGGTCCTGTTAAGAATTCCTTCATTGTTTTGTCATGCTTGAAGGCCCAGGAAAAGCCTAGGGAAAACTCTTGGTGGGCTATTTGTTACATTCCAGCCTTTGTATAAGAGCACTGGCTCAATCAGCTTTTAATGTTTAACCTAGCTACTCAGTCAGTGCTGGAACAGTTGTAATGGAGGCCTATGTTAGTGAGATCTGGCCTGCCAGTCTCGCTATGTTGCCCAGTCTGGTCTTAAACTCCTGGGCTCAAGCCATCGTTTTGCCTCAGTCTCTCAAAGTACTAGGATTATAGGTGTGAGCTACTACACCTGGCCCACAAATTCTTTATAAGAAAGGAGTTAGGCTGGGCACGGTGGCTCGCATCTGTAATCCCAGCACTTTGGGAGACTGATGTGGGTGGATCACGAGGTCAGGAGTTCAAGACCAGCCTGGCCAAGATGGTGAAACCCCATCTCTACTAAAAATACAAAAAATTAGCTGGGCATGGTGGCGGGAGCCTATAATCCTAGCTACTCAGGAGGCTGAGGCAGAGAATTGCTTGAACCCAGGAGGCGTAGGTTGCAGTAAGCCGAGATCGTGCTACTGCACTCCAATCTGGGTGACAAAGCGAGACTCTGTCTTAAAAAAAAAAAAAAAAGAAAGAAAGAAAGAAAGAAAAGAAAAAAGAAAAAAAAGAAAGGAGTTAAGCCATTTTAATCCATGAGCGTCTTAGGATGAGTTCATGTGGTTTGGGGGTTAGAACATGGTTGTGAAGTCATATATCTGAGTTCAAACTCCTTCTCTTCCATTTATTAGCACTGTGACCTTGGTCAAATCCCTTTTATTATTTGGGCCTCAGTTTCCTAAGGATAATGTTTCTTAATTCATAGAGTTTTGGCAAGGAGAGGTCCAGTTTATGTGAGTAATGTATAGACATTGGGTGGCCAGCTTTGGAGATTCCAAGCTTTATCAGAGGTTGGTAATGGGGTGGAAAGAGCAGTAGGAAGTGGGCATAGGCTAGAGGATTTATTTGTGCTGTTTTAATGTGGCCATCACACCATTTTCACTCATCTGATATATTCATTGAGGGTAGCTAATGCTGATATGGAAGAATAGAGCTAAAGCCCTTGAAGCTACCTGTAGGTGCTGCCACTGGAGCTCATGAAGAGGCCAATGCCTAAAGAGGTCCTTGAGCACAAACTTGCTGAATTTATACTTCTATAGAGGGCCCTACCTAGGATGCTGCTAATGATAACAACAACAACGGCCGGGCGTGGTGGCTCAAGCCTGTAATCCCAGCACTTTGGGAGGCCGAGACGGGTGGATCACGAGGTCAGGAGATCGAGACCATCCTGGCTAACACGGTGAAACCCCGTCTCTACCAAAAAAATACAAAAAATTAGCTGGGCGAGGTGGTGGGCACCTGTAGTCCCAGCTACTCAGGAGGCTGAGGCAGGAGAATGGCCTAAACCCGGGAGGCGGAGCTTGTGATGAGCTGAGATCTGGCCACTGCACTCCAGCCTGGGCGACAGAGCGAGACTCCGTCTCAAAAAAAAAAAAAAACAAAAAAACAACAACAACAACAAAAAAGCCTGACATCTATGTAGTGTTTATTTCATGCGAGGTACTGTTCTAAGCACTTTACGTATATAAATTCCATTTCATCATTATGAAACCCCTAAGAGGCAGATATGACTATTATCTACATTTTACAAATGAGGAAACTGTTGGATGACAGAGATGTGATGAAGACAGGGAATCTCATATTTTTCGGGTCCTTTAGAAGCAGGACTTTGATCTGTCTCTTTGCTCCCAACCTTAGCCTTTCTAGTAACAGTATACAGTCTGGTATAACAGCCGCTGCATTTTAAATCTAGCTGAGTCACTAAGTCTGAAGGCTCCAGCCATGGGAAACTGGATATATAGAAAAGTCCAAATAAATAGGGATAGGGCCAGCAGTTTAGTGAGGGGGCAGCAGAATTTGTCTCTGGGGCTCAAATCCATGCTGTCTCAGATCATTCCACTCCCTCAAATACCCCGTGGTTGTTAATTTTATGTGTCAATTTGGCTATACGGTAGTTCTCACTTATCCTCAGGGGATATGTTCAAGACCCCCATTAGATGCTTGAAACAGTGGTTAGTACTGAACTCAATTGCCATCAATTGGAACGTGTTTCTGTTCATGTCCTTCACCCACAAATGTAATGCCTTTTTTACCCTAACTAAGCACTTGTGAAACACTATGGCCATCACGTTTGCAGTTTGAGGTGGGACAGGACAACAGAACTAAATGAATTTCTTTCTCCTTTTTCACAATTTCACAGATAGAAGATTTGCTGTTACTCTAGATCTTAGCAACCTCAGCATACAGTTTTTCTTTTGTGTCTTAAGTGAAAAACTTTCAGCTTTTCACTTAAAAAAGCATTTTATGACTTTTCCTTGGCACGTCCAAATTGCTAGCATCACTACTCTTTTACTTTGGGGCCATGATTAAGTAAAATAGGGGTGACTTGAATATAAGCACTCTAATACCACGATAGTCATCTAATAACCAAGCCAGTTACTAAGTGACTAATGGGCAAGCAGTGTCAAAGGGATGATTCATGGCCTGGGCGGCATGGAGCGGAATGGCAAGAAATTTCATCACACTACTCAGAATGACCCATGACTTAAAACTTATGAATTGTTTATTTCTGGAATTTTCCATTTAATATTTTCAGAACATGGTTGACCACAGGTAATGAAAACCACAGAAAGTGAAATTGTAGATAAGCAGGGGGACTACTGTACTACGGTGCCCAGTTGTTTGTCAGATACTAATCTAGACTTTGCTATGGAGGGTTTTTGCAGATGTGATTAATATTTGCCGTCAGTTGACTTTAGGTAAAGGAAATTACCCTTGATAATGTGCATGAACCTGATTCTATCAGTTGAACACCTTAAGAGTAAAAACTGAGGTCTCTTCACAAAGAAGGAATTGTGCTTTGAGACTGTGACATAGAAATTCTGCCTGAGTTTCCAGCCTTCTGGCCTGCCTTTTAGATTTTGAATTTGCCAGCCACCACAATCATGTGAGCTAATTCCTTAAAATAAATCTATTTATGTATATATTTCTTATTAGTTCTGTTTCTTGGAAAAACTCTAATTGATACATACCACATGGCCTGCTCTCTTTGGCAGTGACTACTTATTGCAGTTTGAAAATGAGCATGGCCCTCCCCCTGCCACCTGCTTAATATGTGTGATGTGGAGCAAGCTATTGAGCCACTTGGGACCTTAGTTCCTCTTCTGTCAAATGAATGTATTTGATCCCTACCTTACTTGCTGATATTCAGAAAACATGATAAATGGTATGGCATGGTCTCCAATCAATCAGAATGTATTCTGGTAAAAAAACAACAACTGGTCAGCCATACTAATTAAAAATCAGCCCTAGCTCATGATGAGGATGCATTGTGTGTGGGTATGTCTTACAAACTCACAAACTCATGTTCTTTTTTTTTTTTTTTTTTTTTTTGAGACAGAGTCTCGCTCTGTTGCCCAGGCTAGAGTGCAATGGTGTGATCTTGACTCACTGCAACCTCTGCCTCCCAGGTTCAAGCAATTCTCCCACCTTAGCCTCTGGAGTAGCTGGGATTACAGGCGCACGCCACCACACCCAGCTAATTTTTGTATTTTTAGTAGAGATGGGGTTTCACCATGTTGCCCAGGCTAGTCTTGCACTCCTGACCTCAGGTGATCCACCTGCCTCAGCTTCCCAACAAACTTATATTCTTATTCCAAATGTATAGTTCTTGGTAGATTGTAGGGATGTGTATTTTTAATGAGTTCTCCAGAGATTCTCCTTATTGAAAAAGCCTGGAAGATACTGAAATGATGTCCAGGGTCGAATATACATGGTAGGTTCCCAATACATTTTAGAAATCACTTCTATCCATCAAAACCCTTTGGGACAAGGTGTGACTTAATTAGTTATTTCATCCCTGGAACAAGAACAAACCTCTAACTGATGACACACTCAGATTAAGAGAAAGTGCATGAGGGTTACAAATCATACTGCAACGTATAAACATTTTATTAATGTGAACTCTAGTTTGTGAAAATGGGGAATTTTCCCACAATGAAGAGAAGAAATAAAAAGAGAGTGATATAACATGGGCCAGGTGACCTGTGATACTTCAATCTAGAAGTTCAGAAACCTAGGTTCACTCTGACTCTCCCAGAAACTAGTTATGTGACTATACACAAGACACAAAACCTCTCTGAACCCCCATTTGTTCATTTATAAAATGGAGATTATGAAAATAAGAGTTTCCCAATTTCTATCATAGGATATTGTGATAATCAAATGGGACTAGATACCAAAAAGAACATTTAGCAAATCACCTAGTCCAACTTCCTCTTTGTATAGAAAGGGAAACTGAGGCCCCCAAGAGAAAAGGGAAATGCTCATGGTCTTTAAGCCATTCAGGGTCACTCCTGAGTGGCATTATGATCTCTTAATGCTACCACAGAAAAAACATGACTTTGAAGTAAGTCAAACCTGGGTTTGAATCCCTATTCTTGCACTCGCCCTGTGACCTTAGACAGGTTACCTCACCTCTCTGTTCCTTAGTTTCTTCAATTTTAAAATAAGTACAAAAATAATTCCTACTTCATAGGGTTGTATTGAACAATAAAGGATGGAAGGGTGTGGCAGATAGTAATGACTCAGTAATGTTGATGCTTTTCTTTCCTCATCCAGTGCTCCTTCTCTAATTCTACTGGCATCTCATGCCAGTTTCCAGATACATGGAGTCTTTGTGTTTCCTTGTGACAGACAACATGGCAAATGTAAGAATGGCAAGTGTAAGAGTGGGATCATAGTGTGGAGTAGGGGCAAGACCCTTTTTTGGTAGATAAATCACCATTTTGCTCCAAAGAATGGACCTGTGCTCAGGTATCCAAATTATCTGCTAAGGTCCACTTCTTCATGAAAACTCTTCTGGAGTTTAGATGACTTGTCAACCCCAAAAATATTGGAGCCACAATGTGTATGGTTCCTGTGATTGGTGCTGAGCCTATTCCCATGAAAAAGAGGGTCTGTTTTTCAAAGATGGCTTTTAAATGACATATGATACATCTGCTATCAGCCTGGCCTTAGTTCAAACTCTTATGTTCAATAGAGAAAGAGTCATTTTCTCTTTCAACCAACCCATTTAATCTTTTCAAGATATGTGCATTGTGTACAAACTAGGGCGCTGAATGTGGACCACAGGGCTGTAGGTGAAAGACCCAAGTACTCTCTCCAGAATCATGTGTTCTTGACTCTAATTGAAGGTCCAATTGGACAGTACAGAGTTGGGAAAAATTCTCCTATAATTTCTTGCTAAAAATCCAAGATTTATGCTCTTTGACTAAGACAGTTCTCTGCTAGGAATTGAGCCTAAGAGAATGGTTTAATATTCATTTATTTGACAAATATTCATTGAGCATCTATTATGTGCTAGTTACTATTCTAGGACCTGGGATACATCAGTGAACAAATGAGCCAAGGGGCCTTGCTCTTCTTGATTAACTTCAAAATAGGACTAATTGATAATAATAAAAATAACTAAGTAAATGAGGTCATATGCACAGATGATGATAAGAGCTTTGCAGAAAAGAAAAAAATAGATCAGAGTCCTTGCATGTAGTCATTTCCGTATTGTGGCTGTTGTGTAATTGCACTAATTGTCCTGCATTCAGGGAATGAGAAGATTGAATGCATTATGGTACATTAACTGGAAAGAATGTTATACATTCATTAAAACAATAATTGCAAAACTATAAAGCAACACAGATCAGTGTTTATAAAATAACGGGGCCGGGCGCGGTGGCTCAAGCCTGTAATCCTAGCACTTTGGGAGGCCGAGACGGGCGGATCACGAGGTCAGGAGATCGAGACCATCCTGGCCTGACACGGTGAAACCCCGTCTCTACTAAAAAATACAAAAACTAGCCGGGCGAGATGGCGGGCGCCTGTAGTCCCAGCTACTCGGGAGGCTGAGGCAGGAGAATAGCGGGAACCCGGGAGGCGGAGCTTGCAGTGAGCTGAGATCCGGCCACTGCACTCCAGCCTGGGCAACAGAGCGACACTCCGTCTCAAAAAAAAAAAAAAAAAAAAAAATAAAATAAAATAACGGTAAAAGGGAAACCAAACTGTGTATACACTATGATTACAGCTATGTAAGAAAGTATATGCACATATGAATAAACATTGAAAGGAGATCTAGAGAAATAAAAGCAATTGTGTTCAGGATGGGGGATTATGGGTATACCTATTTACTTGTAAAATATCCTTTGATGCTGTGCTAATTATACATTATTTAAGCTGAAAGCCAAAAAGCCCCAAAAGGATAAAAAGAATAAAAGATAGGGAGCATAATGGTTGCCTGAATGCTGAGTTGAAGAGCTGTGTGGGGAAAATTACTTTCTGTGCCACTTACTTGAAAACTAGTTTTCTTTTGAATTCTTGGAAATGAGCTTTGGTCACCCGTAATGATCAGCCTCAGAATTTTTCTCCTAAGTGCCAAAGCTGAAGCTTAAGGCTGTGTGTATTGTATACTGCACAACTTCAGGGGGCACCATTTACATTGTAGTCCATAAAATGGTGTTTCCTGTAGTTGCAGAGTATACAATTTGCAAAATCACGTATTACAGCCCTGTCAAGAGCTAGTATTATCAGCCATGGCTAGTTTGGAACATACCTTATCCATCTAGCACTTCCCTGATTATAAAAGCTGTATTGCGATATAATTTATATGCCAGACAATTTCCCCATTTAAACTGTACAATTAGGTGGTTTTAGTATATGCATAGAGTGTGTAACCATCAGGACAATCAATTTTAGATCCCGTTCATAACCCCATGAAGAAATCCTGTATTCTTTATCCATAACCCCTAAATCCCCATTCCCATCAGCTCTAGGCCATTACTGATATACTTTCTGTCTCTATAGGTTTGCCTATTCTGCACATTTAATGTAAATGGAATCATACAATATGCAGTCCTCTGTGATTGGCTTCTTTCCCTTAGCATAGTTTTCAAGGTCCATCCATGTTGTAGTATGTATCAGTCCTTCAATCCTTTTTATGGGTAATAGTCAATCATATGGTTTTCTAAAGAAAATCATATTTTGTTTATTAATCAGTTGATGAATATTTGGGTTAGTTCTATATTTTGGCTTTTGTGAATGCTGCTGCTATAAACATCCTAATGCAAGTTTTTGTGTGGACATGTGCTTTCATTTCTCTTGGTTGCTAGGTCAAATGGCAACTCTAGGTATAACTTTTTGAGGAACTGCCAGACTGTTTTCCAGAGTGTCTGTACTATTTTACATTCCCACCAGCAGTTTATAAGGGTTCAATTTCTCTATATCCTCATGGACACTGGTAGTATCTTATTATGGTTTAGATTTGCATTTTTATGATGACTAATGTTAAACATCTTTGCATGTACCTATAGACCATTTGTATATCTTCTTTCAGAAGTGTCTATTCAAATCATTTTACTATTTTTTCAGTTGGGTGATTTGTCTTCTTATCATTGAGTTGCAAGCATTCTTTATACATTTTAGGTACATTTTAGAGATAAGTCCCTTGTCCAATATATAGTTTGTATATATCATCTTTCATTATTTGAATTTTCTTCTTTCTTTTCTTTTCTTTTCCCTCCCTCCCTCCCTCCCTCCCTTCCTTCCTTCCTTTCTTTCGATGGACTTTCACTCTTATTGCCCAGGCTGGAGTGCAATGGCACCATCTCGGCTCATTGCAACCTCTGCCTCCTGGGTTCAGGCGATTCTCCTGCCTCAGCCTCCCAAGTAGCTGGGATTATAGGCATGTGCCACCACACCCAGCTAATTTTTGTATTTTTAGTAGAGATGGGATTTCTCCATGTTGGTCAGGCTGTTCTCGAACTCCGGACCTCAGGTGATCTGCCCACCTCGGCCTCCCAAAGTGATGGGATTACAGGCGTGAGCCACCGCGCCTGACCTCTTTTCACTTTCTTAATAGTGTCCTTTGAAACATTAAAAAATTTTAATTTTGATAAAGTCCAATTTATCTATTTTTTTTCTTTTGTTGCTTGTACTTTTGGTTTCATGTCTAAGAAACCATTGCCCTATGATTTACCCCTATGTTTTCTTCTAATATTTGTATAATGTAAACACTGGTATTTAGACCTTTATTCATTTTGAGTTAATTTTTGCATATGATGTGAGATTGAGGCTCAAGTTTGTTTGTTTAAATGTAGATATTCAGTTGTTCTAGCACCATTTGTTGAAAAGACTATTATTTTCTCATTGTATTGTTTCAGCACCCTTATCAAACTGGATTGATTGTAAACATGAGAGCTCATTTCAAGACTCTCAGTTATATTTTATTGTTTTAGATGTCTATCATTATGCCAATAAGCAGGGCATCATATGTCCTGCTTCCTGTAGACTTGAAGTTGGGAATTATGAGCCCTCCAAATTTGTTTTCCTTTATAATGATTGTTTTGACTATTCTGTGTTTCTTGAGTTTCGATATGAATTTAATTATTATGTTGTTAATTTCTATAAAGGAGTCAACTGACATTTTGATAGAATTTCCATTGAATTCATAGATCACTCTGAAGAGTATTATCGTCTTAACATTATCAAGTTTTTCTATCTATGAGCACTGGATGTCTTCCCATTAATTTAGGTGTTCTTTAATTTCTTTCAACACTATAAGTTTTCAGCATACATGTCTTGAACTTTTGATTGAATTGTTGAAGTTTCAGAAGACAGAACTTGGGGAGAATATAGAATTTTATCAGGTCAACACAATCTGTGATGAGATAATGAGTTTATTCTGTGAAGACACAGTCTCCCAGATAAACCATGATCTTGTTAGCTACATCTTGGCCATGTGACCTTGGGAAGGTTATTAATTCCCTTTGAGCCCCAGTCTCATTTTCAAAATGAAGCTAACAGTACTTCGTAGGGCTGTTGAAAATTTTGGATATGAAAATGCATCTAAAATGGCCCAAAATAGAGCAGTAAAAATATTGATTTCCTTTTCTTCTTCCATTTCTATGTATTTCCCCAGAAGTTATTGTTGTATAATAATTATTCTGGTCAAGTCAAGATAAAAATTTTCTATCTTAAATTTTCTAAGCAACCAATACACATAAATGCAGCTTGTCTTACATGGATATATAATTTGTAAGCTTAACCCTTAAAATTCCCTGAGATACAAGAACAATGTACGAAACTCAACTGAATTTCTATACATTTGCAATTAATTCATTTAAAACAAAATTAAGTAATTCCACTTATTATAGCATTGAAAAGAATAAAATATTTAAGAATACATTTAACCAAGGAAGTGCAAGCCTTGTAAACTGAAAACTGCAACACTTCGTTTAAAAAATTTAAAGAATATCTAAATAAATGGCAAAACATCCCATGCTCATTGTTGGGAATAAAGCTCAAAATCCTAAGAAGATTGAACACTCAAACAAAGAATTCTTAGCAAAGCAATTTTACTTCTGTGTAAAGGGGTGCTTCTCCTTGGCCAGTCACCGTGAGAGCACACCTGAACAAAGGGGCACGAGAGCCTTTATTCCTGATGCAAGTCCTGCCCCTCTACCCTTTCCCCACTGGCCGGGGTCGGGTCGCACAACCTGAACTAATCCCAGTTGGCTAGATATTTGAACTTTTTAAAGATAAGGTGGGCATATAAGGGAGAGAGGGAAAAAAGAGGGGAAGGGGTGTTTGCAATGAGCTAGAGAGCTAGTCTCCCTTCCAGATAAGGAAAGGAATGTGAGCTGGTACTGATAAGCCTGGTACGGTGGCGTGTCTGTGTCCTGGTATGTAACAAAGGCAGAAAAGAGAAAAAGGAGAAAGGGGTGGGTACTATGAATTAAAGAATAAAGGATTGATCAGGCTATTTGAAGAGAAACCTCATCATATCCCACATCATGGATCAGAATACTTAATATTATTAGGATGGTAATATTCTCCAAAGTGGTCTACAGATTCAATGTAGTCTCTGTCACAATAATAGTATGTTTCTTTGTAGAAATTGGCAAGGTGATCCTAAAATTCTTATGGAAACTCAAGGGACCCAGAATAGCCAAAATAATCTAGAAAAAGGAGAACAAAGTTGAAGGATTCACACATTTTGATTTCAAAAGTTACTACAAAGCAAGAATAATCAAAACAATGTGGCACTGGCATAAGGATAAAATAAAGATAAATGGAATAAAATTGAGAGTCCGGAAATGAACTCTCACATTTACAATCAACTGATTTTTGACAAAGGTTCCAAAACAATTCAATGGGAGAAAGAATATCCTTTTCAACAAGTGGTGCGGGGACAACTGAATAGCCACATACAAAAGAATAAGGTCAGACTCTAACTCACATTGAGACAGCTAGATGGGAGCGTGTCCCTGGGAAAAACTCCAACTGGCCTGAGCACTGGGGTAGAGCCTCAGGAATTTTGTGCCTTTTGCAGTTGAGAGGAGCCTGGCCCCTCCTCTTGTGTGGAACCTAGGATTCAAGCTGTGGGCAGAAAGTGCTCTAGCAGGGACTCTGGCCTGTGAGAGTCCCTTTTCCTCCTTTCCTTCCTTTACACCCAATAAAAGCTGTCTTACCCTTCAAAGTGTCTGCAAGCCTGAATTTTCATGGCTGTGGGACAAAGGACCCCATCTTTAGCTGAACTAAGGAAAAAGTCCTGTAACATTTTTGGCGTGCAACGTGGGGACTCAAAACCTCTTACAGTTGCTCCTAAACCTTTTCATCTTGGGACTTCTGAGCTTATGGGAAACAGTGCCCCCACCCCCGGCCCTCCCGGGCAGGGGGCCTTTTCATGGCCTTTTCCTTCCTTTTTCCAGATGGACTGGTGAGCCGCAGCTGCCTGCCGCTCCCCACTCCGTGCTGGGGCTGGGATGCATGGCCCAAGGGTCCCACACAGCCGGCTGGCTGGTTCCACTGGACAGTAATTAAGCTTAAGCTTCTCTCCCCGGTGGAGGAACCACTTGCATGAGAATAAAAGGTTCTTCCCCAGGCATTTTTAAACCCTTTTTCTTTCCCCTTCTCTACCCTATCAACAAGTTAACCTTTAAAGTTTTCTTTTTCTTTTAGAAGATAGGCCAACCCCAACCCAACTATCACTGTTGGTATTCTCTGCAAAGTTTAGGTTGTGAAATCAAGCCTCCATCTTGTTTTACAGCCTGAGGGCATGGCTTGTAACTCTGGGGGCAGGACTTACAACTATGGGGGCAAGGCTTTGTTTAGCAATCCTGCCTCAGGGAATGAGCCCTTTCTGGTTCCATATCTGCATATTTTCCTAGCTCTGTCTCTTAAAGGGCCCCATCCAGCTACTGGGTTTTTTTCTGCCTGTCTGTGTATGTACTGTATATGATTTCTGTAAAATGAGCGCTAATTAATTTGGCCAAAGAAAGACAAGCACTTGGATTAAATATTTTTAAAAGGGAAGATAAAAACTGGGGTACTTTTCAGTTCATGTGACTTTAATCTTTGAGAAATAAAAACAGCCTTAAAGATTATTGGTAAAATGCAGGTATCATTAAAATGTAAATAGATGAAACAAACTATGCAGGTCAGATGCGAGGTTTGCCAAATGTTTTAAGGTTACAAACTGCTTTTTGGCGTTTGAGAACTATCTGCCTTGCCTGCTTCACAATTGGTAAGGCCTGGGGACATAAGGAACTAACTGCGCCCTTCATTATGCTGGAGTCAGACCTTGACTGCCCATAGCGCACAATTAAAGCAAACTAACAAGTTTTACCTTAAAGTTAAAAATCGCTAGGAGTTACCATTATAACATGTAATTGAAACTACTGAAAATAAGTTTACATGCAAGAAGTGTAAGAACAGTAAAATGTGTTTTTTAGTAAAAGGTTACAAAAAGGCATAGAAATGTAAATTTTTGCCTAGGGTTAAAAGATGGTTTTAAATTAGGAAAAAACTGAGGGTTCAAACAAGTGGTGGAAGAATTGTAGAAACTGATCTCGCAGAAGAAGGTCTCTGTGTGAACGTGTTGACTAAATTCAAAAGGGTTATAAAAGGTTTTTGTTTCTTTAAAATTTATGAGTCATCATCTTGGAAAAATAAATAACTTGTGGTAATCTGGAATTCTATTTCATAATATCAAGTACTTTCAACATATTTAAGTCTTCCCAAAATCAGATTTCAGTTTCAAATTGTCTTTCTTGACAATTTTCAGATAGTCCAGAGGACCCTTGGAATGTCCAGGGAAGAGAGATAAACAGGATTATTTGACATGTTTAGGTACATGGGATTGCCAAAGGTGATGTTGAATCTTCTTTAGGTTATATCTTGGTGAATAATGCTAATATATGTTCCAAAATTGTATGGGATTTCTAAAATTCTAACGTCTAAGTATATGCTATCAATCGTAATTAAGGTTGCTATGTCGTTATTGTAAACCATGGAGATAACCAAACTTCTTTGTCAATTGTGTTTCTAACTATAACTGCTCTAGACATTTTGCTACTCACAGACAATTGTTGTCTTGTTTTAATCCTTTCAAAAGATGGTTTATAATAAGCTATAGGACTCTGACAGGTGCTCTCAAATACAATTTTTGATTGAGACAATTGGGTTTCTGATAACTTTGGAGATTGTAGCATTGGAATAAAGGAAAATGTACAGGATTCAGGAAGAGCTGAAATGTTCATGAATATCAAGAGAAACAAGAGTTAACTAACTGGACTGAACTCAGAAGTCTGAAGCAACCTTTCTAAGACTTGCTTGGAATATTGCTGATCCATGTTTTGTTTTTCAGAGTCAAGGAAACTTATGTTAAACTATTTATAGCCTTTTAATAATTGAGTAAGGTAATACCCACTGTGAGCAAAATTTAGAGCATGTTTGTTTCTGTCTGCCTGGTTCCTCTAAATTCGAAAACTATCTGGAGTGTTCTTTTGGCAATATAGTTGTTTGTATCAGTGCAGTAAGAATCCATTTTTCTTTTGCACAGAACACAACTGGAGAAGGTGGTAATTTTACCAAGGCTTGGACTGGAAGGGTATGCTTCCCTTTAAGGAGTCAAGCTTGACTTGCAGAGCTGATAGAAGCCCAATGGGGAGACTGGCCTCATACCCTCATCTACACAGTCCCTGTACAGGGTTCCTGACCTGTGGTCAATAAAGAATGTCACTTTCTAACAGGTCCAAGAGCTCTGAGTTTATCTTGGGACCTTAAGAGGAGAGGATCATCCAACTCACAGGTATTTCAGGATAAACCCATGGCTGGACTTGGCTTTAAAAGGTCTTGTATGAGATCCCTTGGGGAACAGAGTTCCAACACAGGCAATCTAAAAGGCCTTTGTAGAAATAATTTTTCTTGCTTCACTTTATGCAAATAATCAGGCTAAGTATAAGACTAAAGTCTATTTTGCAAACCACTCAGTCCCAGGATGATTTGGTTTTTTAACAAAAATGAGGACTGGAGAGAGAGAAAAATTATGTTTCAACACTTACACATTTGTCACCAAATTCTAAACTCACTAGTTGTTTTTAAGTTTTTGCCTACATGTTTGACTAACCCTGATTGTTCCTGTGAACCAACCAGCAATCTCCAACTTCAGCTCAGAAAGAACAAAAGGGATGGGTAATGTAGAAATCCGGATCAATATTCTAATTCTGAGAACTTATCCTACAAATCCTGCCAGGCGACTGGAATAAATAGGGTGCCCATCACTCAGGGGTTTCCTTTTGGGAAAGTAAGACCAAAGGAGCTAACCAAGCCAAGCACCATGCACCGAAATCCTAGCAAGCATGACTATAGCCACCAGTTATCTGGGCATGTCACAAGACATCCTTTTCTCTCCTTTGCTGGAGGAGGACTCAATTCCACAGTTTCACTTTAGCATTCAGCTTATAATAAGGAGTCCATGCAATCCCCCACCCTGAGACACATTTTTGTGCCAAACTCAATTCCAAGCTTTGGGTTAAAGTCCTAGGAAAGAAAACTGGATCTGAAGGATCCAGAGGCAGATGATAATGGAAGTTAAAAGGCACAGGGCAGGTGAGCATGACTGATGCCTGCCCATCAAGCCAAGCCCAAGCTTCCTGTTTCATGGATAAAGGCCACGTTAGTATCCATGGCAAAAATGGGGTGTAGAGAATCCATGGCTACTGAAAAGCAGGGGAGATAAGGCATATGTGGGTAAGAGTGGGTGATTCCCACCCCCTACCCACCCGTCCCCTGCTTCATTGGTGCAAGCCACTGTGACATTCATGGTGGGACCTGCCATGGTCGCCAGGACTCAGGGATGCAAGGATGGAAGAGGGAAAGACGATGCTTTTCCCTCTTTCCCTCACGTACCCCAGGTATCAGTTAGGAGGAGAAGGGAACCAGGGATACCTGCTTCACTCTTTCTAGAAGGGTAGCCATTCATCTGCAGTCTGTACCCCTTTTGAATGCATCATGAACCCCTGGGACTCCTTTAAAAGGCACCTTCTTTTTTCCTTTCTCCTCTTCTGTCCTCTTCACAGATAGGTAATTGTGTCTCTGTAATATGGGACACTCCCCTCAGATACATCCTCCAAACTGGAAAGAGTTAATTTCCCAAACCTTAAACTGGTTGGCTTAGGATTGGGCTTAGGGGAAGAGAACCCAGAAGACCAATATGCCAGCAAAAGGGTAAAGTGTTTTTTACCAGTCAGGCTTTTGGCCTCCCTCTCCATGTGCAAACTGGTAAAAGGCCTCAGGATTTCTGAGCTGCCCTTACCCCTTCCCTTGTTTCAACTTGATACATGTTTTCTAATAAACTGGTTTGTCTCTTCTTGCCTTCAGGTCATCAAACTCGAAGTGGCCATGCAACCAGAGCCTCTGATGATGGCCCCTTCTGCTCAGAACCTTACATAGGCCTCTGAGGGAGCTTTGACTGCCGTTTCCCCAAAACAGCACCCCTGTCAGCAGGAAGCAGTTAAGATAGGTCTTCATACTTACCCTTATTCAAGGGCACTTGGATGTGCTTCTTTAGAGGGGGGAATGAGACAGCCAAGTGGGAGGGGGTCCCTGGAAAATCTCCAACCAGCCTGCACACTGGGGTGGAGCCTTGGGAAGTTCATGCCGTTTGCAGCAGGGAGGAGCCTGGCTCCTTCTCTCTCTGTGTGGAACCTGGGATTCAAGTTTTGAGCGGCAAGCGCTCTAGCAGGGACTCTGGCCTTGTGAGAGTCCCTGTTTCCCCCCTTTCTTTCTTTACATCCAATAAAACCCTGTCTTACTCACCATTCAAACCTGAATTTTTGTGGCCATGGACAGAGGACCCCATCTTTAGCTGAAGTAAGGAAAAGTCGTGCAACAACATCAGATACAATAATGAATGCAAAATGGATCAATGGCTTCGTGTAATAGCTAAAACTATAAAACTGTTAGAAGAAAACACAGGGGTAAATCCTTGTGGCCTTAGATTTGGGAATAGTTTCTTACATGTGATACCAAAAGCACAAGCAACAAAAGAAAAACATAGATACATTGAACTTTATCAAAATCAAAATTGTGAGTTTTTGTTCTTTAAAGGACACTATCAAGAAAGTGAAAATACAACCCACACGATGGAAGAAGAGGTTTATAAATTATACACTGAGTAATGGCCTAGCACCCAGAATCTATAAAGTACCCACAACTCAATAACAAAAAGACAAAAATGGGAAAAGGGTCAAAATCAACATTTCTCAAAAGAAGATGCACAAATGGCCAACAGGCACAAGAAAAGATTCTCAATGTTATTAGTCATTAGGGAAATACAAATAAAAACCACAATGAAATACAACTTTACACATACTACAATGCCTATAATCAAAAAGAACATAAGAAGCACTGGTGAGGACGTAGAGAAATTTGAACCCTAAAACACTGCTGACAGGAATATAAAATGGTGCAGTCACTTTGGAAGACAGTCCAGGCGTTTCTCAAAGGGTTAAATCTAGAATTATCATATGGCCTAGCAATTCCTCGGTATATACCTAAGAAAAATGAAAGCGTATGTCTTCACAAAAACTTGTACTCAAATGCTTATAGCAGTATTATTTATAGTATCTAAAGGTAGAAACAACCCAAATGTTCAACTAATGAATGAATAAATAAAATGTGGTATAACCATACATTCAAATGTCATTTGGCTATAAAAAGGAATGAAGTACTGAGGTACATGGCACAACATGGATGAACCTTAAAAATACTACATTTCATGAAAGAAGCCAGTCACAGAAAATCACATATATGGTGCCATTCATGTGAAGTGTCAAGAAAAAGCCAATCTACGGAGTCAGAAAATAGATTAGTAGTCACTGCTAGTGGCTGGAGGGCAGGGGGAATGGAGAGTGACTGCTAATGGGTATGAGCTTTCTTTATGGGGTGATGAAAATGTTACAAAATTGGTTGTGCCGATGACTGTAAAACTCTGTAAATATACTAAAAAAACATTGACTCGTAGACTGTAAATGAATAAATTGGTCGGTATGTGAATCATGTATCAAAGCACATGTTCTGATCAAAGTGGAAAACAATGAAATAAAAAGTCCCCTGGAGCAGAGTTCTGGAGCGGTGGGAGCTAAACAGGTAAACGTAATTCATAGAAGTCTAAATTCTGGAAACCAGGACTGTGTCTTTTACGCTGCTGCAGTGCACATGTTTAACAAAGTTCTATATGTAGGCAATGTTAAAGACAATCACACTAAAAGTGAAGAAAAGCTCTTAGAGCCAAATCATCCATCAATTTGCAGCTATGTAGAAGAGAAGATGTTATAAAATCATGGAAGCCTCCAAGAGCCTTGACATGTAAGAGGCTTACACAATTGAATTGTGCAGATGCCTTGTGACTTGGTCAGAAATTTGCTCATTCCAGAGATGCCCTGGGGTTCAGATAGCTGATAACTACGCCTGAAGAAGTTAGACCTGTTCTAAATACCCCCAGATTGTAGCATTCTTAAAACCATCTCCAGGCTCAGAACCTAACTAGAGGATTGCTGAACTAACTTGCTTTCCTTGAGGACCTTTGGACTACTTAGAAGGGATTCAGGCTTGGGGTCAGTTTTTGAGACTAAAAGTCCTGAAATCTGTCTCCTGGAAACACTAAGGGACATTTTTTAGTAATTTTTCTTCCAGTAAAATCCCAAAGTCTAATTTTAGTACAAATCTTTGGGGTTCATCCAGAAGCAAGTGGCTGCTAGGAACATAGACTTTCACTCCAGAGTGAGTAAATGTTAGATAGATTAAATTTTTATCTAGCTTTAGATTTGGTCTTGTATGAAACTGACAATAAAATAAGAAACATGGTTTAAACTGTACAAATATCTATCAAGAAGCTAGTCTGTCTCAAATCACTTTCACAAGGGTAAAAGATAAACCTGTAGCCATCTGATTTCTTTGCCAGTAGGAATGGGGTACTCGGTCATAGAATCAATATTATTTACATTTGCTTTCAAAAACCTTGAGGTTTAAAACATATATACTTTGTTTTGTGGGATATATTACTTCCCACAAATGCTCATATGGAAGACTCTAAACAGCATTTAAAGTGAATTCCATGACACCTATTGACTTCCATTATGAGTTCATAGATGGATTTCCATGAAAGGATTCTCCTAAGCAACTGTTGAAAACTTTTGCAAAGGAAGATGCTATCATGGCGGTCATCTCTATGACCTACTGACCAGTGTAAAGAACACTGCTGGAACTTTGGTGCTACCAACTGTCAGCTATTAGTTATCTGCCCTTAGAATTCAGTTAGGGCCAAGCCAATCCAATTCAGGTCTCCTCAGGGATTCTTACACATACAGATAGTAAAATAACTTACTGCTTAATTAGGAAGGCCCTGGTTAGCATTCCTGGGGTTAAGCATTAACACAAAGACTGTAAGATAATTTTTATTAAAAGGATACTATATTAGGCTACTGAAATGGCAAAGCAGTGATTCTCAAATTTCAGCGGGCATATTGAAAATACAAATTCTTGGGCCACACACTCAGAACCACAGAGTCAGATAATCCTAAAGCAAAGGACATCCAAGACTCTGCAGGCTCCTTGGATACATAATCCAGTACCTATATTCTCTTTGGAATGTGATATATAGGATTCTATAAATAAATAACAGCCCATAAATACTATACACTGGGTACTGTCTACACACATTACATATATTAACTTATTTAATCCTCACAGCAAAACTTTCAAGGAGATACTATTATTTTCACTCCCCATTTTATAGATGAAAAAACTAAGGCAGAGGTTAAGTAAGTTTCCCAGGGTCAGTCTGCTGATAAAGCAGCAGTACTTAGATTTGAACAAATCATCATTTATTGCAGAAACTATGCTTAATCTGCTATGGGCTGTAACACTTTGCTTTTCCTACACCATTCTTTTTTCTAGCTGTATCAGATTTTTTTAATTGGCAGTTTTAAGAGTGTGCTAACAAGGTCAATCTCTGTGAAAGTCAGAGGAATGCTCTCTGCACTAATTAAGAGATACAACTAAGTTCTCCTGGCCTCAATAATGCAGACATGGTCTGTCTTAATATTTGCATTCTTCCAGCCAATGTCCATGAATAGAATATAGTTTGGGCATCTATTCTCAGTTTGACAGCCTTATGAAGGCAATATAGTCTATGCACCCAAAGACTGGCATAGAGTGGGTCATGGTGCTCTGAGGCTTCCTTTCATTCTCTGTGGAGATAGAGAGGAATGTATCCTTTGAAGACAGCTATGGGATTTCAACAAGAAAACACCTGACCAGAGACATTGCGAAGTATAACCTAGTCTTATATTTATTTAATATCTCTTGAGTGCCTGCTATATGGAGGTGGTAGGGTTATGGTAGGGAAGAAAACAGGCAACCCCCTGCCCTTGGGGATATCCACATTTAAGATTCGACATGTCTTTAAGTATTATTCTTATTAGAATTATAATTTTCCTTGAAATAAGACCCTCCAAATTGCCTCAGTTTCCCCACAAGTAAAACAAAGGTGGGATTAAACTCCGCAGGGAAGCGGCTTCTGAGCCAGAGCTTAGTGTGTAGGAAGTTTATTGGGAGTGCTATCAGAACTGACACCCGTTGAGGGAGGAAAGAAGCAAGACTGGCTAGAGGGAGAAGCTGAACTGTGATACAGCCTCAACAAAGGCTGCAGGTCACCTCATAGAGCCCTCTGGAATTGAGATGGTCATGCTAAATTGGAGCCAGAGGATCAGGGATAAGGTTTTTACACCCTCTCCCATAAGGTGGTCATTGGTTAGTGCTGCCCTGTGCAAGACAGCTGTCTTCAAAGAATGGAAATTCCCGAAGAGCTATTTTCAGGCAGCACTTCCAGCAGTTAGGGGAATAAGTTATTTAATCCTCAAGAGGGATTTGGATGATACATCACAGCATCCATTACAGAAAGACTGGACTCTTTATCTATGGCACCCTGTCCAGATACCACATCCTACAATCTTATGACTGTAGGGGACTGGTAATGTCACTGTTGTCCACTCTGTCAAGCAGATATCCTAAGTGTAGTGAGTGCCCCTGTGGCAGTGTTGCCCTGGGATGCTGTTTCTTACATGGCTACCTGCTGCTCTGAATACCCAATAGACCTTGACTGGCAGGCCCAATCTCTCATCCTGCTTGAAGCTTACACTTGCACCTCATGGGCTCTGTGAGATCTTCAGAATAGATGTCAGCGCTTTGAATTCCATCATGGGCCTCTGCAGACATAATCTGGGTTCTGCGACACCCTGCATAATCTTGTAAAGCAGGATTTTGCTAATTTTTTTAGAGAGCTAAACCTGGCTTCTGTACTATGTTAATTAAAAGCATCCTGATTTATTAGAGTTGTAGGCAAAGGCATGCAATGGCTCAGGGGTACACAATTTCTAACTTTGTGCTGCCACCTAATGGCCATCCAGCTGATGAGCAAAATAGAAGGCTGGGATATAATTAATTGAATACCCAAGAAAAGGAATCTTTAATATGGGCTTCCCCTTCATCCCCCACTTGGAGATGAAGAAACATTCAAAGTTTCAGCTTAGGTTATCTTAAAACCTTTCTCCATGAATCATTCCTTTCCTGGAAAGCCTTCTACCAATCTTTCAAGCCCTAACCCAGATGTCCTCTCTTTAAGAAGCCTTCCCAACCAACCCAGCAGTCAGCCTTTCCTCCTCTGGGCTGCCCTGGAATAGGGTATGTCCCTTTAGCATAGCCTGAATTGCACTTAGGTCAATTGCTTTGTGGTATATCTGACCAGGCTGAGCTCCAGTGAGGCAAGTCCTTGCGTTTTTGTTTTGTTTTTCTTGCTTCGTACATAGTATTTTCCCCAAGAGTGTTGTAGGTCTACACTAATCATTCATTTCACTCCACTTCTTGCTCTTTAAAGTGTTTCTGGGTCTGTCATACAAATGGATGCTGGAAGTGATGAAAAAGTTGTCAAAGTAGTTTGCAGTTTGTGACATTCTGTCCCTATTTCTCTTTCTCACTTCTGTGTCACATTCAGTTTTCACAGAACTGCCTCGCAGAGGCAGGCTTTCACTGTCCATGGGAACTTTTGTTTCATGACCCAGTTGGGACACCCCTCTTTTCGTTGTGGCTGCCGCCCTTTGAAGAATAAACTGGAGTTGCCTCCACACTCCTTGCTTCCTAATATAGATGCAATCATCTTTAGGACTATCAAAACCCTATTTTGTAAAAACCCATCAAAACCCTATTTTGCAAAGCACTCTCACCATTCTGGTACCCAGCAGCCCACTGCCTGGGAACATTCAAATCTCTGGAATGCATTGAGTAGCATGTTCAGTGTAGCCTGTGCTTCTGGTCCACCTAGTCTGACCCATGGAATTCACTTACTAACTCACAGACATGCTCTACTCAGAACCCCCTTTTTTCCTTCAGTTAAGTCTACTGAGCCTACAACTTCCCCTCCTCACCCAGCAGCGATGCCACTCCAGCTGTTAATCAGTGTTTGGAGAAACCATGGGCCAAACAAGAGGCCCTTCAGCACATCTTGAAGTCCGAGGGAGAGCCTTCAAATGGAATCTGCTAACTGACTTTTTCCTCCAATGCACAAATACCTTCCGCTGTCTTTTTTCACTTATGGATTCTGACCATTTAACTGGCACTTATCAGGTGCTCAATAAATGTTTGCTGAATAAGTGAATGAATCCATTTAGGTGGAAGACTTGAGGGTAATATCTGGAATGTTCATCAGAGAGCACTGTGGTCTTCTGGCTTTACCTGTTCAGCTGCATACATGTTAACTCCATGTACCTGAGGTAATGGAGATACAAAGCACCCAGACTGGCTTGAGAGAGTAAAGGAAGTTTTCCAGAGCAGGTGATGGTAGAGCCCAACTTGGCAGCAAAGTGAGAGTTTTGCCAGGTAGACAAGGAGGGGAAGGAAGGAATGACAGGAACAGGGAAGCGGATGGGCAGGTAAGTGTAAGGAACCATGATAGGCTTCTTCCGCCTGGTACTTTCAGGAGACTATGAGTAGGCCAGGTTTTCTGGAGTGAGGTACAAAGTGACAGGGCAGGGGGAATGCTGAGAGATTTGACCAAATAGAATCATGGTATTTTAAAAGCAAAAAGCAAAAAGAAAAAAAAAGAAAAGAAATCACCGCCTGCTACAAAATACACAAATGTTTCCCTCCAAACTTGGGGAAGAAAATCCAAATCCAACGCCTCTCTGCCCTCAGCTGCCTCTTCCTACTTCCTCTCTCATTCTGCTCCAGTCACACAGGCTTCCCTGCTTGCCAGCTGGATTTCTGAAACCAAGGGAACCTCCTCTGGTCTCTAGCAGGCTCCACCATGGACTCAGACTCAGATCTTTCTATAACCTTCAGGGTCTTCTTCCCCAATACCTGCTTTCCTTTCTTGAAGCTCTCCTGTACCATGTTTGTCTCAGACCATATGAGCTACTACTCTTTTTACTATTTTTCCACATAAACCCAGATGACTGACAGCACACTAGTAATTTCATCCTCACTGTAATTTGCAAGGACCTTCTTAAAGGAGGAGAATGATCCTAGAACAAAATGTTTTGTGAGGTAGTGAGCTTCTCATCACCAGTGATGTTCCAGCAGAAGTTAAATGCCCGTTCCCAGGGAAGTTGTAGGAAGGAAGCACTCACTGGGTGGGATCACATAGGGGACCTCTAAAGTCCCATCTGCCTCTTAAGATTTTATTCTAACTGTACACAAACACCTAGACAGACATTAAAATTTTATTAAAAGAATGTGATATAAGTGTTCCATAATTAAGCAAAATATATAAAATGTAAATTTTTCAAATAAACAAATTTTGAGGGGCTGTGTTTTATAAAAGGGATCCTTCTGGGTGACTTTAACTAGAATCCTAAAATATCACAGGTAAAAGGGACTTTACTCATTTTGTTTCCTAAAACAATAATTCTTTCTAATAGAGCATTTTAGCCCAATTACATTTGTTTAGAATTTGACCTGGTACATAGTAGGAGACAAATACATATTTGTTTAATGAATGCATAACCAAAGAAAAAAATGTGATTTATACAACTTTTCAAAAATACAGCTATTGTTCCAAGGAAGATTCAAGTGCTGAGAGGACCCAGTTTGAGAAGCTGCTGTTGAGTGCAATAACAATAGTGAAAGGTGCTTGTTTTGTTTAATTTTGGTCTCGTTGTTTGGTCGTTGTTGGAGAACAAAAGGTCAACAGTATTTTCTGATGACAATTATACTCCTTTTAAAAATGTGGATCACCAATAAAACTTCCAAAAGAAAACGTCTTCCCATGTCCTTAGGTTATGTAAATACCTATCGAGGTGCTTGAGGGGAGGCATGTTGTCTCACAGTTCCCTTATTCAGAATGTACCTGCCCCTACCCCTTATACATATGACCCATCCCAAGCCTCAGCTGCACTTCACCACCTGGTGAGTGGAGAGGGTGCCAGGCATGGTAAGCACAATCCCCACATGGCAAGCCCAGACAGTAAATGTCAGATCTGTTGGGAGTGGCATGGGGTTGAGATTATGAGGCTCATACCTATTTCTCTAAACTCAACACCCTGGTGGCCAATCTTTTCAAGAAAAAGGAGGGAGAGCTTTGAATGGACTCTGGATTCATCAGGCAGCTTTTAGGGTCCCTTAGAGACCCTTCCCTGTGGCCTCATCTTCTGCTCCACCTATCCCTTTATCATAGAGATTGCTGCCTCTAATACTAGGATGGGATCTGCATTTTCAAGGGACAGTTCCTGTTGTACCTGCTTTTTAAATGATGCTGACTCTAGCATAATATCAGCTACTTGGAAAAGAACACCAGTCTCCCATCAGATAAGCCATCTTCATTGCCTGGTACATTGACTTGTCAAGTTCCAAATGTCACGACCTGTGAAAACTCGAGACAACTACAAAGCAAATTAATGCTGGAGCAGTGGGCCCTATGGCTTCTGCAATTTGAGATTCTGATTACAAAAGACTGGAAAAGGAAAGACCCTTGGCAGTGCTCAACATGAACCAAAACACAAATAGACTCAGCATTTTTAATGTTTTAATGACTAGAAATGGAACCTTCACATATTGTAAAAAGTGAACAGAAAAGAAACATTAAATAAGAATAATGCATAATCTGCAGTTTTTATTGTTTTGTGTTAATCTGTATTTTCAATGTTTGTATAACATCCATGTGTTTGTAGTAATAAAATAAGAAGGCATTTAAAACTATTTACTTTCAACCTTCACATCATTTTGTACTTATGTTACTTTGTAAGCAACTATGTCATTAAATTCTGGATTCTGGATCTAGTGGGCCCTATCAGCTGGACCAGAAACCACAGTGAGAGAAGGTGGGGAATCTGCAATGAGTGTCTAAATAAGTTACTTCAGATCCAGTACCTATCTGGTTCCTAGGTTTTTCTGGCTCCCATGGGTGGTTCCCTCATCCTGTCAGAGTGGGCTTCATGCTGATGATCCTTTGTGTATTTCTGGGTATTCAGGACATCGTGTTTGGAGGTCCACAGATCCTGTTGATACAGAAAGATTGCCAGAGTGCAGCTGTAGTAGTGGAGATGGATGGAGGAGTGGAAATAGAGTTGAGAGAGCATTACATTTAGGGATGGGCTGGGCTCCCACCTGTAATTTCAGCATTTTGGGAGGCTGAGGCAGAAGGATCACTTGAGGCCAGGAGTTCAAGACCAGACTGAGAAACACAGTGAGACTCCATCTCTAAAAAAAAAAAAGAAAGATAGGAATGACCAAAGTTGGTGAACAGATAGTAGGGAGAAGGTAAGATGTAAAATGAGTTCCAGGTTCCAGCTCAGGAGACAGGTTGCATGATGGTATCATGAACTGAGATTTTAGGCACACAAGGGGAAGGAGGAAATTTGGATAGGACGTAGAGCAGGAGTGGAGTTAGGGAAACAGTTCAGTGGTCTCCAATGGGTGCTATCAGCCTTCCAAATGGGGATTTCTAGAGACAGTCAAATA
Organism: Theropithecus gelada; assembly: GCF_003255815.1. NCBI lineage: Eukaryota > Metazoa > Chordata > Mammalia > Primates > Cercopithecidae > Theropithecus > Theropithecus gelada. The sequence continues at coordinate 8,442,767 of NC_037689.1, read as the reverse complement.
CCTAAATCTGGAGAGGGGCTGGGCAAGGATCAGGTAGAGGAGTGATCCACAGTTGTTGCCTAACATCATGGACATAGTTGAGCTGAACTGAACAAGTATAAGTCTAATGAAATGGAAAGATGAAGAAGAGATTAGTGAAAAATAGAAAAGGGAATATAGCAGGGGGAAAAAAAAAAAAGAGGCATTGCCAAGAATGGCACCTTGGGTAACATCATTATGGATATATCAGAGTCAGCCAGTTAAAACACATCCTTAAACAATGCCCATGTGCCAGATCCTGTAGTGGATTCTGACAACTGTGGTCCACAGAACAGCAACATAGAGCTTAGTGCTTCAGACTTAGACATTAAACACATTTACAATGAAACAAATTGTTACAAAATGTTTACCTAGCAATTCTAAGTAGAAAAAGTTTATTGTCAAGGAAAATATAGGATGCTGTTGGGAGTGTAGAACAGTATGGACTTACCAAATCTCGGTGGGTGGGGATTCGATGAAAGGTACAAATGCCTTCTCTGAGAATGTAGGTTGAAAATTCAAGGAGAAGTAGCTGTTGACAAGGCAATGGGAAGAGAGAGAATCTCTTGCAGGAAGAAGAAAGGAGCCAGTGAAGGCTCCTCAGAAGAAGCTACCAGAGAGGTAGGATGAGAGCACCGAAGGGACTGTTAGGAATGCTAAATGAGGAGAGAGAATATGTCAGCTCCAAACCCAGAGGTCATCAGTCATGGTTTCCCCCTTCTGCTGACAAAGTCGCCTATGACACCAAGTAAGCCACTTCCTTCCACTTGAATTTTGGTTTCAGCAGGACAACTTCTTGGCCATGGGCTTCTCTTGGGAGCAGCCAGTTTGCTAGGACCAGGGGATGAGGCAGGATTTGTCTATAGAGGCATTTTTTCTACAGAGGAAGTTTTTGATGGTGAAGGAGCTGTTCTACTTTTTGATTGTGGTGGTGGGCCTACTGTCGTATGTGTTTGTCAGGTCTCACAGAACTGTACACAAGAAAAGTGAACTTTAGTGATTTAAAATTATACTTCAGTAATGTAAGCAGGAAAAATAATATACCCTTACATTAAAACGCACACTTATTTGAAAAGCTCATAAAATACATAAATCAATTTGAGTAGAAATAATAGAATGTTACTGAGAGTGAAAAAGAGGATAAATAAGTGGAGAGATAGTCCACGTAAATGGCCTGGAAAATTATAGTTTTTACATGCGTAGTCTCCCAAAATTGATCTACATATTATTCAGTGCAATTCAAAAAAACTCTATATTTTAATGTGTGGAAATTGATAAACTGATTCTAAAATTTATGTAAAATCCAAATGTGCATGAAAAAGAAGATTAATTTGAGAAAGAACAAGGTATGAATCAGCTTGGTGCTGATACAAACTCATTTGCATATGAAAAACTTAATTAATGATAATTACGGCACTGCAGACCATGGGAAATTGACTATCTTTTCCATAATTAGTCTTGAGAAAACTGGGCCTCTCCCTCACGTTAGAAACGAAAATTCATTTTGGATGGTCTTAAATTTTAAAGGAAAAGCGTATGTATTTTGAAATATAAGACTGTATGTTCATCTTTTATATGTATACTTATATTTCATTCATATTTGTATATACATAATATATCACAGGGATAAAGAAACATAATGAGAAAATATGCACTATCTTATGGCAATAGTTTTTAAAATTTGAATGTATTAACAAATGTTTGAAAAATCTTACTTAAACTTGACACAAGATGATACAGAAATCATGAAGAGGTATATAAATATTAAAATAAATAAATGGGTAATTAAAAATTGTCCCAAGAATTAAAAGCAAAAATGAAATACTCTAGGCTATTCAAACATTAAAGGAGAAAATGATCCCAATATTATACAAAGTGTTCTAGGGAACATATGATAAAAAGAACATTTTCCAATTTATATCATGTGGTAAAATTTTAATAGTGAATACGATGATGGACACAAAAATAAAAGGCAATAAGAGATCAATCACACCCATGAAAATAGATGGAAAATCCTCAAGAAAATATTAGCAAACTAAATTCAGCAATGTATGTACAAAATAACATATCAAGACCAAGATGGTTTATCATTTAGAAATAAATTAGTGTCCTCCACTATATTAATCCAAAGCATGGAAATCAGGTAATTATTTCAGTACATGTAGTAAAAAAGTGTTCGATAAACTCAAGCTGCATTCATAATAAAACTTTTCAGATATCTATGAAGAGAAAGTTACTTAACCAGATTAAGGATATCTTTAAAAAATAACTTTAATAAGTAAGTATCCTACTACATTTTGAAATATTTAAAGCTTTCTTTTTGAGATTGAGAAATAGTTTCCCTTGATGATTCTGTCGGAGATCTTAATTTACTTAGCAAAGGCAAGAATAATAAAAGTGTAAGGATTACAAATGAAGAAGCAAATCTGTCATTATTCATAGGTGATTTGATAATGGACTAGAAAAATCAAAATAACTTATACATAAATTGTTAGACAAAAGTATCACTACTAGATGATATATGTGTATGCATATACATACACACATAAAATTTACAAATCAATACATAGGCAAAAGAGTGATAGAGAATGAATAAATTAAAATATACTAACAATAAAATCAGAAATCAGCGTGGGTCTAATCAAAAGATAGAAACTACATAGCAGGTTAAACATATTAGTTTAATACAAATAATTATTCAACTGTGATCAAGAGTAACTATGAGATTTATGGAAACTTGATATGACACATAGGGCTAGGGGAAAGTACGCAAGGAAAGAAACACTTGGAAGGATCCCTCATGGCTTAAGTTGTAGTTTGGGCCGGTGGTTGTGTTATAGCTCCTCCTAATGGCCTCACCCATACCACTCACCCTGCCTCTGCTGGAAATGGAAGGAATGTCTCTTCCCCCTTCATTGTTCCTCCACCAGCCTCTACTGAGAAAGCTCACTTTTATCGTGTTCACTTGAAAAAAGAAATGCTTAATGGAATCACGTTGTTTATCAAAGAGCGTATATGTAAGGATGCAGTCTAAGCGGAGAGGCAATAAAATGATAACAGATGAAAGTACATGGAATAAATCCAACACAGTGAAGACCTATATGGGGGGGGGGAAACCCAAAAAACCTATAACCCTTTTTTAAGAGATACTCCTGCTATAGGTTGAATTGTGCCCCTCCCGGCCACCATTCGTATGTTGAAGTTGTAACACCTAGTACCTCAGAATGTGGCCTTATTTGGAGATGGAGTCATTGCAGGTGTAATTAGCAAGATGAAATCATTAAGACAGACCCTACTCCAGTATGGCCAGAGTCCTCATTAAAAGGTGAAATTTGTACACAGAGACAGACACACATAGAGGAAAGACCCCATGAAGAGACATGCGAAGAAGACAACCATCTACAAGCCAAGGAGAGAGGTCTCAAACAGATCCTTCTCTCATACCCCTTAGAAGGAACCAAGTCTGTTGGCACCTTGATTTTGGACTTCTAGCCTCCAGAACTGTGAGACAATATATTTGTGTTGTTTAAGCCAATCAATTGTGGTACTTTGTTATGGCAGTCATAGCAAATGAATGGATTCTTGTACTGAGAAGTGAGGTGCTGCTGTAACAAATACCTAGAAATATGCACATGATGTTGGTTAATACTAGAGCAGGGTGGGCTCCTAAGTCCAAGGACTAGTGTTGTTATCCAAAGGGGACATTTGGACACAGGCAGGCATACACACGGAGAGAATGGTACGTGAAGAATGGAGTTAAGTTGCCACAAGGCAGGGAACCACCAGAAGCTACGAGAGAGGCATGGGACAGATCCTCCCTCACAGCCCTCAGAAGAAACCCACCCTGCCAACACCTTGATCTTGAACGTGTAGTTTCCAGAACTGTGAAAGAACACATTTCTGTTGTTTAAGCCACCCAGGATGTGGTGCTTTGTTACAGCAGCCCATGCAAACTAATACAGATAGTAATAAATGATAACTTCAGTTAATAGAGAGATGTACTTTGTTCACTGACAGTGAAACTTAATGTTGTATTAGTGTCAGTTTTCTCTGAATCATTTTAAAGATTCGATGTGACCACAAACAAAATCCCAAGCGATCGTTTTTGTGTGACCTTTGACAAGGTGATTCTAACTATGATACAGTGATGTGCAGGCCACAAATTCCAAAGTTTAAGAAAAAGGTAGGAGGAGTTTTACTAGTACAGGCAGTCCTTGCTTTGCACCTAGCGGAGGACCATGCAAATCACCGTGCAAACTGCAACCATACCACGCGATCTCAATAACCAAAGGAAAAGTTGTGCTCATTCTGTGACTTTTAAATATTTTTGTCAAAATATTAAAACTCTCTTACTTTTGGTTATACATGTATAGGAGAATTTAAAAAGTAGTAAAGCTAAGTGTCATTCAAAACATTAGACACATTGAGAATTAAAATTCCAAATACCTATGGAGATCCTTTAATATGAAGGTTTTTTGCTATGTTCATAGCATCCCTTGATAATAGTCTGAAGCTGGAAACAATACAAATATTCCTCATTATTAGAAGTGGTTAGTAAATTATGGAATGTTCATGGAATGAAATATACGCAGCAGTAAAAAAGAAATTATGGTTGCTAGCATCAAGATAAACGACCCTAATTAGAGTGAGCAAAAGTTGCAAATCGAAAGAAGTTAACAGTATAATTGCGCATTAAAAAGTTTAAGAACAGGCAAAACTATAGTGTTTCGGGGTGCAAATGAAGATGGTAGAAAGTATCAATGAAAGCAGGGTAGAGAGTTTTACAAAAGTCAGGAAGTGGGTATGTTTAGATTTGATTGAATGGGATGTGTTCAGGAAGGGACATACTAGCGGTTTGTAAATTACAGGAAATATTCTGTTCTTTAGGTAGTGATGTGTGCCCTATAGTTACTGTTTTAAGTGTGCATATACTTTATATGTTATGTTACTGATACATATTTAATAATATGGTTAAAATAAAAATGCAGACAGACTTAGAAGGAGCAGCCAGTGTGAAGAGACCTCAGGAAGTACCTGGGAAGCTGTAATGTTCTATTTCTTGACACGCACACACTTGTGTGTATATATTAACATATATGTGTGTAATACACTCCTTTATATTGCATGATAAAAATCTCATGATATTCACATGCTTGTTTCTCGTATGTTTTCTTCTACAAATCATGAGAGAGGCTGTGAAATGTTTGAAAAACAGTGTAGGCTTTAGCACAACAAAATGAATTGGAAGAATTTTCAATATCCTCTCCTCAGTTTGGGCTTTTGTTATTGTTCCTGTTCTGTTCAGCAAACTAAAACATGGTGTTGAGTCTGAAACTTCCAGACAAGGCTGGGAGGACCAGCAAAAGGGAAAACTAGAGCTAGAAAGATGGGGATAAGTTCAGAGAAATGAACACAGACATGGTACTGGCCAGCAGTGCATCACCTTTAAGGTCCAGTATGAAGACTAAGGGTGGCAAAGGCACCTTATAGAAAAGCCTGGACTGCTCACTGCATTGCAGCCTGCATGGCAAGAAGCTCAACTGGTGATTGCCAGGGATTCCTTTCTGGAACTACTAGCTCATCACCTCTTCCTGGAAGCATGACCTACATGACCTGGTGATGTCGCTGCTGCTTCCTGTATAGCAAACCTGATTGTTCAGACACTCCCAAGGAAGGATCAGTGGGAGGAGTCTGTGTTCTCTTGTTTGTGGGATGAAGCAACCTCACCTAATCCCTCAGTTCTCAGTTGGTGTGGTGGGCTCCATGGAAAATTTACTGTTTCAGGGAGTTTTGCTGAATGAGTCTTTGCCCATCTGTCATCCTTGTGTGTCTTGAATGACTGCTGTTCTAGAGATTATTGTCATGTTTCGCTGCTTTCAGGAGGTGAGAGTGTTACCGCAAGCCTCAGCCTCACTTTCAACCCATCTCTCCTTCTTGCTAAGGCGGGAGCACACCCAATATTAGTGTCACCTTGACTGGGTTGAGGGATGCCTCCATGCCTGGTGATGCATTGTCTCTGGGTGTACCTGTGAGGGTGTAGCCAGAGGCGATTGACGTGAAACAGTGGACTGGGAGGGGAAGAGCCCCCTTAATGTGAGTGGTTATCATCCAATCAGCTGCTGGTGCAGTTAGAACAAATCAAGCAGAAGAAGGGGACTTCCTATCTCTCTCTCTCTGTCTCTGTCTCTCTCTTTCTCTCTCTCTCTCTGTCTCTGTCTCTCTCTCTCTGTGTGTGTGTGTCTCTGTCTCTCTCTTTCTCTCTCTCTCTCTCTGTGTCTCTTTCTCTCTCTCTCTGTGTCTCTGTCTCTCTCTCTCTCCCACATTTGGGAATGGGGTATCATTTTCTCCTCCTTTCCTTGGACAATGGTCTCTAGGATCCATGGCCTTTGGACTCTGGGACTTGCACCAGCAGCCTCCCGGGAGATCTCAAGCCTTTAGCCTCAGACTGGGGACTGCAAATTAGCTTCCCTGGGTTTAAAGTGGTTGGACTTGGACTGAGCTATACTGCTGGTTTTTCTTATTCCCCAGATTGCAGAGGGTGCATTATGGGACTTCATCTTTATAATCGTGTGAGCCATTTCTCCCTATTAAACTGCCTGCTATATATATACAAATATATCTTATTGGTCCTGTCTTCGTCCCTCTGGAGAACTCTGGCTGCTGCAGTTCTCTAGAGGTCGGCTCACCCTCTGCTTTGGAATTTGGCCCTCCTGAAACCTTCAAATCCTGAGATTGGGGCAGTGGTAAAACAGAAAAATGTGAAGAGTAATAAAGCTATCTCTGCCTAGCCAGTCGACTGCCCTCCAGCCTCCCTTTTAAATATTAGAAGTCAATACTTAAATGATTCTTTTGGCTCGACATATTTTATTGCATCTTTTCAGAAGGATATGTGCTTGCTTGAGACGTGGTGGATGTGGGCTGGGTGATCTGGAGGTGTAGAGGTTGTGGGTGGATGAGCATAAGAACGTACTTGTCCCTGTTACTCTGTGATCCTATGCCTTAGGGCTGTACTTTTTCCTTCCACTTTGCTTTTTGGGCAGTGCTGATTAGAATGCAGGATGAATTTACATAGTCGGCTGCTCTGACTGGAATGATTTAATACAGAAATGAGTGGGGACTGTGGATGTGGTGGTGAAAAGAGACATGAATCTAATTTTCCTTATGAATCTGTATCTTTTATGCAATAGAGCTCTGCTTGCGTCTGAATAGTTTTCTCAACAATGCCACAATGAGTATAAATCTATTTAAGAAAAAGACTGCTATGACAGTGGGGTCAACTTAGGAGCAAAGAAGGAACACACACAGTGTTTTAGCAGTTGGACTGCGCAGAAACTAAGGGACTGTGGCTCCAGGAAACACACACTCAATTGTAACCACGTGCTTTCCACCCAGAGCCTCAGTATCATATGTGCTATTCCACTGACCTTCCACTCACTTTCAGTCTCATACTTCACAATGAAGATGCCTTTCCCCTCCTTGGCTGGTTCCACTCATTTCTCATCATTCCCAGATCCTCTGGGGAAAAGAAGCCAGGGATTTTGAAGAAGACTACTATGTGAATTCAAAAGCCCAGTTGCCTCACATGCCTGTGGAATCCAGCTGAGGGTCAATGCCAGGTGGAGAGGAGCCTCATGACCACTTCATGGCCCTTCACTCTTTCCCCTGAGGTGGAGCAAACAATATGTTTAGAACAGCAGAGGCTGCTGAGCCTAGGACTGAGAGGACAGCCAAAGGCTGGGAGACTGCTAAGCCTGTGGTCATGGCCAGAGACCAGGGAAGAGACAAAACTGAAAGATAGGCTGCTAGGCCCTGACATTCATGCCATGGTCATTCTCTGCCATAATATAAGCATTTGCTGAAAAACATTCAGATGGCAAATGGGTGTAAAATGAGGAATATCTCCTGACCCTACACACCCCTGCAAGAGCTGTCACTGCTATACACACTCCAGCCTATGCTCCCTGTAGAGATAGATATTTAGATGAGGAAGTATAGACACATGAGAACATGTTTTCCTTTTCATTTTCCTTGTATAAATTTATGTTCTACCCTACACGTAAGGACGGTCCTATAGCAGGCTCCTTCCATATCAGGAACATTGACAGTGTCTCTGTAAAGTCTCGCCCAAACAGAGGCCTCTGCTCGGTGTGGCCCCTGCTCAAAGGTGGCCAGGCATAGCCCTGGCTGCTCTGCTCATCCCTGCACAGTACTGAACTTCAAGGGACACTCCCCACTGTCAACCCTAGGGAGCTCCTGATAGAATATAGACTACCCCTTCCTTCACACAGAATATTCAAGTCAGTCACTTCACTGGTCACTGAAAAGCATGTGGAGGACTCCTGCCATCCCTCACACACCTGATTTACAACAATCCCTTATGGGAAAACATAAGGGATTTTTTTGACCTGGAAGACTGAATTCCAGGAAATAGTAATCTGTAGCCCAGAAAACACCAGCAGACCAGTGGGCTTGTTTTTCTCTCTCTCTAGTTGGGCCTGAGAGTGGCCAGGGGAGGAAGTTTACCAGCCTGTAAACCAGACATATGATACCTGGGAGTTAGTCCTCCTGACGTCTCCCAAAGGACTGTGAAAAACTGGAGCTTTTTGGGGGCTGCTTGTTTCCTTAGGACTCTGCTGGAAGTGGTCTCCTGGAAATGCCTTGAAAAATTCAAGTCCTCCAACCTGCTTCAAAGGCCCAGTATATCATCTTGGGCACCTGGTATGGAGCGACACACAGATCTCCACCTAGACTTAAATTCACAAAAATGAATCTTATCATTTCCCAGATTGTGAAAGTAAGGGAAGTGCTTGGATAGTCTTAAGCAAGAAAGGGATGGGATCCTTTCCTCTAGACACAAGGCCACAGGGGACCTACAGAACACGCCCTCTCCCTGCCTACCAAACTCTAATCTATAATGAAGAGCCAAGCTCTTGCTCCCGTGCCCTTTGTTTTTCTTTGGAATAAATTGCTACTTTTCCTGATTATAATGAGTACATATGAATTATTTTCAAAAGTGAAACAACTCAGGGATGCGTGTGGTTAAAAGTAGAGACCATTTGAAATTGTTCTGCCTGGAGGTGACTGCAATTAATTTTCTGCTGACTGTGGCAGACAGAAATTTGGCCCCTAGATCCTCACTCCCAGGGCTCACTCCCACAAATACGTTTTATTACATGGCAAAAAGGACTTTACACATGCAATTAAGGTTACTGAGCAGCTGAGCTTAAGATAGGGCTATTATACTGGATTATACAGGTGGACCTGATGTAGCCGCTTGAGCCCTTAAAAGTAGCAAGTAGGCACAGAAAAGGAAATCAGAGATCTAAAGCGTGAGGCCTCAACAGGTCATTGCTGGTTTGAAGGTGGGGGTGCCGTGTGAAAAGGAATGCAGCAGTCCGAAGTTCCTCAGAAAAAGGACCCAACTGACCGTGGGTGAGCAATGGAAACCCGAGTCCTACAACCACAAGAAATTTTAAATTCTGCCAACAACCTGAGTGAGCCTGGAAGTAGATTCTTCCCCAGAGCCTGCAGAAAGGAATGCATCCGTGCCTACATTTTCATCTCAACCTTGCGAGACCCTAAGCAGAGAGTCCAGCTAAGCCACGATATTCCTGGCCTTCTGAGCCATGAAAAACTGCGAGTTAATAAATGAGTTTTGCTTTAAGACACTAAGTTGACAGTAATATGGTTTGGCAGCGCTAACAAATACAGTGACCATCATTTAATGTATCTCTTCTTCCATATATGCACACACGAACACAAATGCACCCAATATATATGTGTGATTAACATGTACATTGGGTTTTTGTGAACAATTAAAACAATTTGCCTTGCTTCTTCTTAACCTTCTTCCTCCACTGTCCCTTTTTATCCCCTTTAACCCATATTAGTAATTTCAGATTTATAATTTTCTATCTTTCTCTTTGATGACATATACCCTTATACCTTTGTGATATTGTGATATAACAAGGAATATATGTTTCGTCTCCTGTCTCCAGTTCCTGGAATAGAGCTCCTAAAACCCTTGTAATTTCCTGAGCAATAGGAGTGTACAGAACATCTCTTGTTCTAATATTTGATCTCTGATCCCCATTTCTGACACAGAGCCTGAATTTTCTGGGTAATAGGAATGTCTTTTGTTCTAATGAGGCAACTTTTGGTGGACTCCTGCATGGAACCGGTCACCAGAAAAGCCAAGCCGTGGTTAGAGGGCTTGGAACTTTCAGCTCCACTTCCTATCCTCGGGGAAAGGGACACAAGCTAGAAATTGAGTTAATAATAGACCATACCTGCACGATGAAGCCTCCATAAAAGTCCCTAAACTATGGGTTCAGAATGCTTCCAGGTCGGTGAACACACCTATGAACGAGGAGGGTGGCACACCTCAACTCCATAGGGACAGAAGCTCCTTCACTCAGGACCCTTCCAGACCTCACCCCTATGTATCTCTTCAAGGGCTGTTCATCTATATCATTATATTCTTCATTATATAATAAACTGGTAAATGTAACAAGTGTTTTCCTGAGTTCAGTGAGTTGTCCTAGCAAATTATCAAAGCCTAGTCATAGGAACCTTGAATGATAGCCAGTCAGTTAGAAGTACAGGTGAAAACCTGGGGCTTAAGATTGGCATCTAGGGTGGGAGGCAGTCTTGTGGGACTGCACCCTTAAAGTGCGGGATCTATGCTAACTCCAGTTAGTGATGGAATTGGACTGAATTGTAGGACGTCCAGCCGGTGTCTGCAGATAATAGGAAAATTTGTTAATGTGTGAAAAATTCTCTCATTTGGTGGCCAGAACTGTCCTGTGTTGAGTGTATGTAGTATAAGGGGGAAAATGCACAAACTCCAACACTTAGCACATCAATTCACACACAGCAGGTATTCAATCAATGTCTGATGAATAAATGATGAAATGGGCATTATGTCATCTATCAGGCATTTATTCTTTCTCCATCCTTGCAAAGTTAAGGAAATCCATGTGTATATCGCTCAATTTTGTAGAAAACCAGACTGAAAGGGAAGGCAAAAGCCAGGATATAATCATCTTTATACTTTGCTATTTTAGTTTTCTGGAAACCAGCTATTTATTGGTGATTTATTTTTGCTGATTACCATGTAATCAGCCCTAGCCCTAGCCTTAGTCCTAACTATAACCACAACCCTAACTCTAAATATAACCCCATAACAAGCCCTACACTAAACCTAGCCCTAAACCCTAACCCTAACCCTAAACCCTAAACCAGATTCTGAACCTGACACTGACTCCCAATGTGACCTGTGACCAGCCTTGACTGATATCAACTGGTCTTGACTGGCTTTGACAGGCTGTGACAGGGCATGACAGGTTCTGATCAGTCTAGACCAGTCTTGACTGTCTGGGACTCATTATACCAGCCATGACTGCAATGAACTGGTCTTGACTGGCCATGACCAGCTTTCACTGGCTGTGACCAGAATTGACCGTATTTGACTGGCTTTGACTGACTGTGCCCAGCTTTGATCAGTCTTGTCTGGTATTGACCAGGCTTCACCAGTCTGAACTGGCCATGACCAGCAGTGACCAGCCTTCACTGGCTGTTTCTGGCATAGCCTGATGCCTTCTGCCTGACTGAGTGCCAAGGACTCGGGGGCTGTGCAGCATTGATGGGTAGGTGGAGGGGAGCAGAGTGGGAGGGAAGAAAGCTTTGTGGGAATACTCCAGGAGTGGGTATGCCCAGGAGAGCTCACTGGTTGGTTTATACCATAAGGTCCTTGCAAATCATTTTCTTGCAGAAGGGGAAATAGGTCCTGGGGATGTGTACCCAACTGTCAGGGCAGGTGGCAGAGGACAGGGGCAGGGATGCCTGCCTGTCAATCAAAAAGTCAGTCTCAAGGCACTATTTTGCGCTTTGTTGTCCAGCCATGAAAGCCACTAGTTCATAATAAAGAGTTCTATCTCTTATGACTTTGGGCTGTGGCCAGGGCTTAGGAAGGCTGCAACTTTGCACCATGTCCTTTGAGGAACAAATCCTATGCACAGTGAAATAAATATAAGAGATGAGTATGTTTGAGCTAAATTTACTTGACATGAATTTCACCATTTCAACATTGTAACCTTTTTTTTTCACTTTAAGTTCCAGGATATATGTGCAGAATGTGTAGGTTTGTTACATAGGTATACATGTGTCATGGTGATTTGCTGCACCTATCAACCCGTCATCTAGGTTTTAAGCCCTGCATGCATGAGATATTTGTGCTAACGCCCTCTCTCCCTTTGCCCCTCATCCTCTGACAGGCCCTGGTGTGTGTTGTTCCCCTCCCTGTGTCCATGTGTTCTCATTGTTCAACTCCCACTTATGAGTGAGAACATGCACTGTTTGATTTTCTGTTCCTGTGTTGGTTTGCTGAGAATGATGGCTTCCATTTTTAAGTACACAACTTGGTGAAATTTAACACCTTGACAGTGTTGTACAGCCACCTGTCTAGTTCCAGAGCATTTTTATCACCTCCAAAGGGAACTCAGTACCCATTATGAAGTCCTTTCCTATTTCCCCCTCCTTCAGTCCCTGGAAGCTACTAATTTCCTCCTGACTCTATGCATTTGCTGTTCTGGACATTCCATATAAATTGGCTCATACAGTATGTGCCTTTTGGGTCTGGTTTCTTTCACTTAAGGTGTTTTCAAGGTTCATCCATGTTACAACATACTTCAGTACTTCATTCCTGTGTTCTTTCTGATTGAATACACTTAACATTTACCATTTAAACCATCTTAATTATACAGTCCTATGGCATTAACCACATTTACAGTGGTCATGTACCATCACTCCCATCCATCTCCAGAACTTTTTTCATCATCCCCAACAGGAATTCTGTGCTCATTAAACACTAACTCCTTATTCCTCTCTCCTCCAGTCACTGGAAACTACCTCTCTACTTTATGTCCTAGTGAATTGATTACTCTAGGTAGATCAGATAAGCGGAACAATACAATATTTGTCCTTCTGTGCCTTGGTTATTTCTCTTTGCATAATGACTGACGTTTCATCCATGTTGCAGTATGTGTCAGAATTCCCTTTGTTTTTAAGGCAGAATAATATTATATACCACATTTTGTTTATCTACTCATCTATTGGTGGGCACTTGTGTTGCCTCCAACTTCTGGCTATTGTGATTACTGCTGCTATACATATGGGTGTTTTTAGTCTTTTTGAGTCTATACCTATATATACCCATCCCTGCATTTAGTTCTTTGGAGCATATGCCCATATAAGTGACAGGTTTGCATAATTCATCTCACTGAATCCTGGGCCACCTGGGAAAGTTCTTCTCTAAATGCCTGTGTTAGAGAAAAAGAGTGTAATGCTATGACCCAAGTCTATGGCCCAAGATCATAGGGTGACAGCAGGGCTTAGCTGGGATCTGAACTGAAATATTGCTCAGCTGTTGTGTTTGTCCATTTTGTGTTGCTGTAAAGGAATACTTGATGAGGGTAATTGATAAATTAAAAAAGGAAAAAGCTTTATTTGGCTCATGGTTTTGCAGACTACAAAAAGCATGACTCCAGCATCTCTGTCTGGTGAGGCCTGTGGAAGCTTTTACTCATTGTGGAAGGCAAGGGAAACCAGTGTGTCTCATGAGGAGAGAGATAGCAAGAGAGTGGGGGAAGATCTGAGAGTCTTTTTAACAACTAGATTTCTTGTGAACTCATTGTCATGCAGAGGGCACCAAGCCATTCAGGAGGGATCCACCCTCATGACCCAAACCCCTCCTGTCAGGGGCCACTTCCAACATTGGGGGTCACGTTTCAACATGAGATTTGGAGGGGACAATTAGCCAAACCATATCAGTTCTCATCATTTTCATGGCGTATTATTAGGCCCTCTTGATTTAAGATTCCATTGTGCGGCCAGCATTTCAATTAATATTTACATATATTTGCATACAAATGAGCATATTTAATACATAAGGTTTTATTTACCAAGTGTTCCATATTTTATCTTTTATGATATTTACAACATTTCATGTTGTACAGATGTTCCTGTTTTTTGTAGTTCCACTCCTACCTGAGGAATAGCTAGGTTAACAATGCTGCTTTGGAGCAGGTTTATATATATATACTATAAGTTCTGGGATGCATGTGCAGAACGTGCAGGTTTGTGACATAGGTATACACGTGCCATGGTGGTTTGCTGCACCCATCAACCCGTCATCTACATTACGTGTTTCTCCTAAGGCTATCCCTCCCCTTGCTCCCCACCCCTCGACAGGCCCTGGTGTGTGATGTTCCCCTCCCTGTGCCCATATGTTCTCACTGTTCAACTCCCACTTATGAATGACAATATGTGGTGTTTGGTTTTCTGTTCCTGTGTTAGTTTGCTGAGAATGATGGTTTCCAGCTTCATCCATGTCGCTGCAAAGGACATGAACTCATTCTTTTCTTATGGCTGCATAGTATTCCATGGTGTATATGTGCCACATTTTCTTTATCCAGTCTAACATTGATGGGCATTTGGGTTGGTTCCAAGTCTTTGCTATTGTGAATAGTGCTGCAATAAACATATGTGTGCATGTGTCTTTATAGTAAAATGATTTATAATCCTTTGGGTATATACCCAGTAATGGGATTGCTGGATCAAATGCTATTTCTAGTTCTAGATCCATGAGGAATTGCCACACTGTCTTCCACAATGGTTGAACTAATTTACACTCACACCAACAGTGTAAAAGCATTCCTATTTCTCCACATCCTCTCCAGCATCTGTTGTTTCCTGACTTTTTAATGATCGCCATTCTAACTGGTGTGAGATGGTATCTCATTGTGGTTTTGATTTGCGTTTCTCCAAAGACGAGTGATGAGCTTTTTTTCATATGTTTGTTGGCCGCATAAATGTCTTCTTTTGAGAAGTGTCTGTTCATATCCTTCGCCCACTTTTTGATGGGGTTGTTTTTTTCTTGTAAATTTGTTTAAGTTCCTTGTAGATTCTGGATATTAGCCCCTTGTCAGATGGATAGATTGCAAAAATTTTCTCCCATTCTGTAGGTTGCCTGTTCACTTTGATGATAGTTTCTTTTGCTGTGCAGAAGCTCTTTAGTTTAATTAGATCCCATTTGTCAATTTTGGCTTTTGTTGCAATTGTTTAGGTCTTACATTTAAATCTTTAGTCCATCCTGAGTTACTTTTTGTATAAGGTGTAAGGAAGGGGTCCGGTTTCAGTTTTCTGCATATGGTTAGTGGGTTTTCCCAACAACATTTATTAAATAGGGAATCCTTTCCCCATTGCTTGTTTGTGTCAGGTTTGTCTAAGATCAGATGGTTGTATTATTTCTGAGGTCTCTCTTCTGTTCCATGGGTCTATATATCTGTTTTGGTACCAGTACCATACTGTTTATTATTTCTGAGGCCTCTCTTCTGTTATTATTTCCGAGGCCTCTCTTCTGTTCCATTGGTCTATATATCTGTTTTGGTACCAGTACCATACTGTTTTGGTTACTGTAGTATAGTTGTAGTATAGTATACATGTAGTGTAGTATGCCTTGTAGTATAGTTTGAAGTCAAGTAGTGTGATGCCTCCAGCTTTGTTCTTTTTGCTTAGGATTGTCTTAGCTATATGGACTCTTTTTGAGTTCCATATGAAATTTAAAATAGCTTTTATAATTCTGTGAAGAAAGTCAGTGGTAGCTTGATGGGAATAGCACTGAATCTATAAATTACTTTGGGCAATATGGCCATTTTCACAATATTGATTCTTCCTATCTATGAGCATGGAATATTTTTCCATTTGTTTGTGTCTTCTCTTATATTCTCAAGCAGTGATTTGTAGTTCTCTTTGAAGAGGTCCTTCACATCCCTTGTAAGTTGTATTCCTAGGTATTTTATTCTATTTGTAGCAATTGTGAATGGGCGTTTGCTCATGATTTGGCTCTCTGTTTGTTTATTATTGGTGTATAGGAATGCTTGTGATTTTTGCACTTGGATTTTTTATCCTGAGACTATGCTGAAGTTGTTTATCAGCTTAAGGAGTTTTTGGGCTGAGACAATGGGGTTTTCTAAATATACAATCATGTCATCTGCAAACAGAGATAATTTGACTTCCTCTCTTCCTATTTGAATACCCTTTATTTCTTTCTCTTGCCTGATTGCCCTGGCCAGAACTTCCCATACTATGTTGAATAGGAGTGGTGAGAGAGGGCATCCTTGTCCTGTGCTGGTTTTCAAAAAGAATGCTTCCATTCAGTATGATACTGGCTGTGGGTTTGTCATAAATAGCTCTTACTATTTTGAGATATGTTCCACCAATACCTAGTTTATTGAGTGTTTTTAGCATGAAGGGGTATTGAATTTTATCGAAGGCCTTTTCTGCATCTATTGAGATAATCATGTGGTTTTTCTCATTGGTTCTGTTTATGTGATGGATTACGTTTATTGATTTGCGTATGTTGAACCAGCCTTGCATCCCAGGGATGAAGCCGACTTGACTGTGGTGGATAAGTTTTCCAGTATGCTGCTGGATTCAGTTTGCCAGTATTTTATTGAAGATTTTTGCATAGATGTTCATCAGGGATATTGGCCTGAAATTTTCCTTTTTTGTTGTGTCTCTGCCCGGTTTTATCAGGATGATACTGGCCTCATAAAATGAGTTAGGGAGGACTCCCTCTTTTCCTATTGTTTGGAAAAGTTCCAGAAGGAATAGTACCAGCTCCTCTTTGTAACTCTGGTAGAACTCGGCTGTGAATCGTCTGGTCCTGGGCTTTTTTTGTTGTTGTTGGTAGGCTATTAATTACTGCCTCAATTTCAGAGCTTGTTATTGGTCTATTCAGGGATTTGACTTTTTGTTGATTTAGTCTTGGGAGGGTGTATGTGTCCAGGAATTTATTCATTTCTTCTAGATTTTTCTAGTTATTAGTGTAGAAGTGTTTATACTATGCTCTGATGGTAGTTTGTATTTCTGTGGAATCAGTGGTGATCTCCCCTTCAACATTTTTTATTGTGTCTATTTGATTCTTCTCTCTTTTCTTCTTTATTAGTCTGGCTAACAGTCTATTTATTTTGTTAAACTTTTCAAAAAAACCAGCTCCTGGATTCATTGATGTTTTGAATAGTTTCTCGAGTCTCTATCTCCTTCAGTTCTGTTCTGATTTTAGTTATTTCTTGTCTTCTGTTAGCTTTTGAATTTGTTTGCTCTTGCTAGTTCTTTTAATTGTGATGTTAGGGTATCGATGTTAGATCTTTCCCACTTTCTCCTGTGGGCATTTAGTGCTATAAATTTCCCTGTAAACACGGCTTTAGCTGTGTCCCAGAGATTCTGGTACATTGTGTCTTTGTTTTCATTGGTTTCAAAGAACTTATTTATTTCTGCCTTAATTTTGTTATTTACCCAGCAGTCATTCAGGAGCAGGTTGTTCAGTTTCCATGTAGTTGTGTGGTTTTGAGTGACTTTCTTAATCCTGAGTTCTAATTTGATTGCACTGTGGTCGGAGAGACTGTTTATTATGATTTCCATTCTTTTGCATTTGCTGAGGAGTGTTTTACTTCCAATTATGTGTTCAATTTTAGAATTTAAGTGTGATGTGGTACCCAGAAGAACGTATATTCTGTTGATTTGGGGTGGACAGTTCTGTAGATGTCTATTAGTTCTGCTTAGTCCAGAGATGAGTTCAAGTCCTGAATATCTCGGTTAATTTTCTGTCTTGTTGATCTGTCTAATATTGACAGTGGGGTGTTAAAGTCTCCCATTATTATTATGTAGGAGTCTAAGTCTCTTTGTAGGTCTCTAAGAACTTGCTTTATGAATCTGGGTGCTCCTGTATTGGGTGCATATATATTTAGGATAGCTAGCTCTTTTTGTGGAATTGATCTCTTTACCATTATGGAATGCCCTTCTGTGTCTTTTTTGATCTTTGTCAGTTTAAAGTCTGTTTTATCAGAGACTAGGATTGCAACCCTTGCTTTTTTTTTTCCTTCCCATTTCCTAGGAAAATCTTCCTCCACTCCTTTATTTTGAAGCTATGTGTGTCTTTGCACGTGAGATGGGTCTCCTGCACACCAATAGGTCTTGACACCTATCCAATTTGCCAGTCTGTGCCTTTTA
The DNA here is from genome assembly GCF_003255815.1 of Theropithecus gelada. Classification (NCBI taxonomy): domain Eukaryota; kingdom Metazoa; phylum Chordata; class Mammalia; order Primates; family Cercopithecidae; genus Theropithecus; species Theropithecus gelada. The sequence continues at coordinate 8,424,677 of NC_037689.1, read as the reverse complement.
ATTGGGGCATTTAACCCATTTACATTTAAGGTTAATATTGTTATGTGTGAATTCGATCCTGTCATTATGATGCTAGCTGGTTATTTTGCCCATTAGTTGATGCAGTTTCTTCATAGTGTCAATGGTCTTTACATTTTGGGATGTTTTTGCAGTGGCTGGTACCAATTTTTCCTTTCCATATTTAGTGCTTCCTTCCGGAGCTCTTGTAAGGTAGGCCTGGTGGTGATAAAATCCCTCAGCATTTGGTTGTCTGTAAAGGATTTTATTTCTCCTTCACTTATGAAGCTTAGTTTGGCTGGATATGAATTTCTGGGTTGAAAATTCTTTTCTTTAAGAATGTTGAATATTGGCCCCCACTCTCTTTAGACTTGCAGAATTTCTGCAGGGAGATCTGCTGTTAGTCTGATGGGCTTCCCTTTGTGGGTAACCCGACCTTTCTCTCTGGCTGCCCTTAACATTTTTTCCTTCATTTCAATCTTGGTGAATGTGATGCTTATGTGTCTTGGGGTTGCTCTTCATGAGGAGTATCTTTGTGGTGTTCTCTGTATTTCCTGAATTTGAATGTTGGCCTGCCTTGCTAGGTTGGGGAAGTTCTCTTGGATAATATCCTGAAGTGTCTTTTCCAACTTGGTTACATTCTCCCTGTCACTTTCAGGTGCACCAATCAAACATAGGTTTGGTCTTTTCACATAGTCCCATATTTCTTGGAGGCTTTGTTTGTTCCTTTTCATTCTTTTTTCTAATCTTGTCTTCACACTTTATTTCATTAAGTTGATCTTCAATCTCTGATATCCTTTCTTCCACTTGATCGATTTGGCTATTGATACTTGTGTATCCTGCATGAAGTTCTTGTGCTGTGTTTTTCAGCTCTATCAGGTCATTTATGTTCTTCTCTAAACTGGTTATTCTAGTTAGCAGTTCCTCTAACCTTTTATCAAGGTTCTTAGCTTCCTTGCATTGGGTTAGAATATGCTCCTTGGAGGAGTATGTTATTAGCCAACTTCTGAAGCCCACTTCTGTTAATTTGTCAAACTCATTCTCCATCCAGTTTTGTTCCCTTGCTGTCAAGGAGTTGTGATCCTTTGGAGGAGAAGAAGCTTTCTGGTTTTTGGCATTTTCAGCCTTTTTGCACTGGTTTTTCCTCATCTTCATGGATTTACCTTTGGTCTTTGCCATTGGTGACCTTTGGATAGAGGTTTTGCTTGGTTGTCCTTTTTTTTTCCATGTTGATGCTATTGCTTTCTGTTGATTAGTTTTTCTTCTAAGAGTCAGGCCCCTCTTCTGCAGGTCTGCTGGAGTTTGCTGGGGGTCCACTCCAGACCCTGTTTGCCTGAGTATCACCAGTGGAGGCTGCAGAACAGCAAAGATTGCTGCCTATTCCTTCCTCTGGAAGCTTTGTCCCAGAGGGGCACCCGCCAGATGCCAGGCAGAGCTCTCCTGTATGAGGTGTCTTTTGACCCCTGCTCAGAGGTGTCTCCCAGTCAGGAGGCTCAGGGGTCAGGGACGCACTTTAGGAGGCAGTCTGACCCTTAGCAGAGCTCAGGCGCTGTGCTGGGAGATCTGCTGCTTTCTTCAGAGCCAGCAGGCAGGAACGTTTAAGTCTGCTGTAGCTGTGCCCATAGCCACCCCTTCGCCCAGGTGCTCTATCCCAGGGAGATGGGAATTATATCTACAAGTCCCTGACTGAGGCTGCTGCCTTTCTTTCAGAGATGCCCTGCCCAGAGAGGAGGAATCTAGAGAGGCAGTCAGGCTACAGTGGCTTTGTGGTGCTGTGGTGGGCTCCACCCAGTCTGAACTTCCTGGTGGCTTTGTTTACACCGTGAGGGGAAAACCAGCTACTTAAGCCTCAGTAATGGAGGATGCCCCTTCCCCCACCAAGCTGGAGCCTCCCAGGTGGACTTCAGACTGCTGTGCTGGCAGGGAGAATTTCAAGTCAGTGTATCTTAGTTTGCTAGGCTCTATAGGCAGGGGGAATCCACTGAGCAAGACCACTTGGATCACTGGCTTCAGCCCCCCTTCCAGGGGAGTGAATGGTTCTGTCTCACTGACATTCCAGGCACCACTGGGGTATGAAAAAACCTCCTGCAGCTAGCTTGGTGTCTGCTCAAACAGCTGCCCAGTTTTGTGCTTGAAACCTAGGGCCTTTGTGATGTAGGCACCCAAGGGAATCTCCTGGTCTGTGGGTTGTGAAGACCATGGGAAAAGCATAGTATATGGGTGGGATAGCACTGTTCCTCACAGCACAGTCCCTCACGACTTGCCTTGGCTAGCGGAGGGAGTTCCCTGACCCCTTGCACTTCCCAGGTGAGGTGACACTTCACCCTGCTTCTGCTTGCCCTCTGTGGGCTGCACCTGCTGTCTAACCAGTCCCAGTGAGATGAACTGAGTATCTCAGTTGGAAATGGAGAAATCACCTGCCTTCTGCATTGGTTTTACTGGGAGCTGCAGAATGGAGCTATTCCTATTTGGCCATCTTGCTCGGGAATCCCTGGAGCAGGTTTTCTTGGATGAGAAAAGAAAATACCTAGCGTGATATTGCAGGGGTGAAGGGAAGAGTCAGACTCTCAGTTAATCTTGCCTAGATCTGGCCAATGTTTGTGGTATACATTTTTATTTCCTTCAATATGATATTATGAACTATGGGAACTTTCTTGCTGGACTAGTCTCTGATGAAGGGACAGTTTGTTCCAAAGTCTCCACGGCGTCTGAGCCCTAACCCATCATTTAATTTAGTTTAGCAAAACTCTAAGGGTGTGGTTACAAAAAGCATTGAAAAAACCTAAGTAAGCATATCATAAATCTTTCTTGTGAAAAGTTCGTTTATAAACTTTTATCTCATTTACATCTATTTTATTCATTTAATTTTAACAATTATGTTTAGGCAGTTTTAGGAGACATTAGAAAAACCTAGTCATCACAAGTGAAATTTTCTATTAGCCATTTTTATATAAGTGTATGTTAGGCAAGTATCATGAAAGTAAGAACCTTAAAGTTAAGTACATGTATATTTTGTTGTTAGCTCAGAAGACATAGTTGTTTTTGTTAAACCAACAATAACAATCTAGTTTTATTTACCAAAAGATTTATTCAAGTCACGTAAAGTTGAAAAAATATTTGGTCTTATGCATTTAATTTATGAGTACTCATTCAGGTTATTGTGGTACCATGTGTAGATAATATGTAAAGATATGTATGACCATATACATATATGTAGACACAACATATAACATTTATATGTGCACATGTATGTACCTAATAGCCAAAGAGATCAAGGAGTTTAGTGCAAAAGAGAGTAGAGCTTCAGACTTGAATCTGTCCACTTACAATTCTTGGGATTCCATGAGGATAAACAAAGTTTCCTCCCCAAAAGAGAAGCCTGTGTTGCCTTTTCTGTTTCCCTTAAGGGATCCCAGGCAGTTAGAATTGTTTTTAGGTCCCCTCCTGTGGCACTGAAAGTGGCAAGAGGAAGGAGGGACACACAGAATAGATGGAGAAGCAGACAGAGGGAGCAAATATGGTTAGCCGAGGTTTAAGAAGACAGGAATTCAATTGACTGAGTTTTACAGAGAGAGAATAGAGGCCTTAAACAATATGTATGTATAAACACAGAGCCTAAATATCAGTTTTAATTAAGTCAACTTTTGACTATAGAGCTCTTAAAAAAATCTTTTAAAATCTCTTGTTAATAGATTGTAGCTGGCATTTCTGAGTTCTGACTTTTTTTTTTTTTTTTTTTTTGCAACAGAAGTACCCTCCCAAATGAAAGCAATAAGCCTTGACCACGGTTGTGACTTAACCAAGGATTCACAAGACATCTCCAAACATGTAAGTGGGTACCTCTGAAATTAAAAGTCACACAAATATTAAATGAATAGGGACTGGTTCCCTGAGCAGAAATCACACCCAGGCCATGGCTGTGAAAGTGTGGAATTGGAACTACCGGACAACAGGAGGAGCAACATTCATTTTAATCCTGCAGGGAATCCGAAGCAGGCAGTTTGAGCTGACAAAGATTTTAAATTTGTTTAGGTTAGATTTTTACTCTTAATTATGTCAAGAGGATTTCTAGGGGTGGTCATGACACTATTGCATGTCTTTCTTTGAATTTGATCTTCCCATTAACTGTTTAGAATGAGAGATCTCAAAAGTCTTTTTAAAAATATGTAGGAATCTAATTTAAAAGATTCACCTTCTGGCCATTGAATTTCCAATGGCATACTTACTTCAATAGTGACTCAATCCAAAAGCCTCTTCATGGAGAGCCCAGGTTCAAAAAAAAAGATGTTTCCTGGAGATGGCATAAGAGAAGCAAACCCAAAGACTCCCACCCGGAAAAACTCTCCCAGTAATAGGTTCAGATAGCAAAGAACTCTTGTTACTATAGATTGGTGTATACCTTTGGCAACCCAAAATTTGTGAGGGAGGGTTCTACTCACAGACCTTTTAATCTGTGAAACTGCATAGGCCTGCCTAGGCTTGCACTTCCTCAGCACTAACCAGGCAACAAGCATTGAGATGACAAAAGTGGTGTAGAAATGGAACTTCTTAAGACAAACTCTTCTGAGAGCTTGACATATTTGGAACAAAACATCTCAATTTTGGAGCCTTTTTGAGACTGGCTACCCAATGCGACTTGAAAATCACGCTGCCCAGATGGCAGATACCGAAAGAGAGCCCTTCCACTTGGTCACAAGTTAAGTTTTCAAGGACATCAAACAAGATGAGAGAGAACCTAAAATGATACCCCTGTTTATGACAGAAGGACACACAAAGGCAAAGACAAAGGAAAATACTATTTCTGGGAGAAAAGGGATCAAACATTATGAATATTCAAACCACAAAGTACCAAAAAGTATATCAGAGTCATTGGACCAAGACTAGTCAAACAAATCCTTTCCTCCCATTAATCAAGATTTTGGAGAAGAAAAAGAAATAAACAACAATATTGACTGTCTGCTTGACCAGATTCCACAGAGACACAGAGGTCTGGAGCCTGACTGGTAAGAAATCCTTACCCTTTTGATGGCTCATTGGGACCTGGATTGACCTGGCTGCGGGTTTCAGGAGAGCAGAGCCTGCTCACAGCGTCAAGCTGTAGGAGCCAAGGGAAAGTGTCCCCTTCGCCCTCGGAAGGTTTGCTAAAAAATCAGCTCACAAATGGCAGATTAATTGCAGCAAAGGCATGGGAACTTTATTGATGTGTACACAGGGGCATCACAGAGGTTATAGAGAAAATGTGGGTTTAGGGAATGGCCACAAACAGGTTATAGTGGTAAAACAGGTTATAGTGGCAAGACAGGTTATGGGAGGGAGAGAAAATGAGGCCTGGCTGGCAAGGGTGGTCTTGTTATGTAGAAGAACCCTCACAGGTAGCAGCCCTCAGAGAAAATAGACTGTAAGTGGTGCTTTCCAATCTTTAAGGTGTCAGAATCTTAGTTCCTCTTTCTTAGGACCCAACTAGGGAAGGCTTGGCTGAGTTTATGCAAATTGCTTACACATGCAAATTTCCTCCACAAAAGACAGGTTTGCAGGACTACCTCTTCTTGCTGGGTCTGTTTATATAATCTCCAAATATGTCAAAGAAATATATTTTAGGGTATTTTTTTTCCTTCCTTATGATATTCTAAATTATGGAAACTTTCCTGCTGAACTAGAGTTTCTGGGGAAGGTCCATGGGGCCAAGAATTTGCCATCCCACAGTGGGTGACAGAGCCAGTCATTTGGTTCATTGAGATGAGGTGCAATTTTATTGTTGGATGTGTACTTGCCCTAAGTCCTGTAAAGAGCTTTGACATAATAATTACACCTACTCACTGCATTTCAATATCCATAAATATTAATAAGTCATCTGAACAATTATCTGTTTCCTGTACTGCTTGTTCACTGTATAAAAAAACTGTTTTAAATATTTATATAGATTGTCAGGATGTGTACTGGGACTTTTTATCAATTAACTATATCGACTGATTATGTAAACATCAGTGTTTAAACCTGAAATATCTTGCAACTTGTCTACGTATATGCACATATACACATATATACACACATATATACATACACACAGATAAGAATATAGCAAGGCAATATGCTATCCATTTAATTCTTAAGAAATTTTAATGATAAATTTTGTTTCAATTAGGCTTTCACTTAGCATTGAGATTTCATTTTTCTCCACTAATTATCCTAAATATGGACTCTGTATTTAGCTACTATTTTCTTGATTTATAAATTGAGGATTATTCTCACAGATGACTTGCCAAATAACATTTTATTTTTGTCTTTTGAAGAATGAAGTTATGAAATTTTCATAATATGAAATTACATGACCTTTAAGGATTTAGCTGCACAAAGTCTTAGAAAATGTGATAAGAGTGGGCTTTGTGTAGATGAGTTGAGAGAATGTGTATGCAATCCCCCAGACACCCTAGTGTCTGCTGCGTTCCCAAGAGAGCAGACTAGATGGCAGGCAACTGGGGTGGACCGGACGGGAGAGGGCAGCCAACAGGAGCACTCAGTGTCTGGAGGCCATGATCAGCACTGTGATCCTTATTCTAAGGCCAGTGGGAAACGATTGGCAAAGTTAAGTCAGAAGAGTGACATGACAGGATTTGTGTTTGTCAAGGAGTATTTAACCACTATCAGGTTGAAATCACCAGAGGTGAGTGGGGGGGTCTGTGCTGTCCCTGGTGGGCTGCACTGAGGAGAGAGCACCGCATCAGCCCAGGGTGATCCTGTGGTGAACAATGGGTCTGCATCTGTCCAGGAGAAGACGGTGGGTAGACTCAGCTCGGAGTCACCTCTGCTCTTCAGATCTGCCAAGGTTGTGAAATGAAGGGACAGTCCCAAGAACAGTTCCAGAAAAAGCTGGATCTGAATGAAAAGAGACATTTGTCTTTCAGTCCAGGCAGCGAGTGAAGTGGGTCTGAAGACTGGATTATGTAACTGGGATAGGCCCCAAGATTTTCATGTTACTGGGGAAAGGGCCTGCAAGACAGAGAGCAAAATCCCTGCTAAATTCATTAAATCCATTCTGATGCTCCTTCCAGAAAAAAAATTGACTGGAAGGCTATTCAGTGATGCATTCAGAAAGAAAGTGAGCCTATGTTGTGACTACTTTGACTGAGTTTTAAAAACTTTCCAACAAAACCATAGTATCAAAGGTCTAACTGATAATACCATAAATCTTTTTAATTCACTTTTCCTTTCAGGTCTCAATGAAGCCCTTAGTGCTTTAGCTAAACAACATAATCCCTATTAAGCTTCTAAGAGACCCCAGGAAAAGCTTCCCTGGCTGAATGCCTCTTAAAAACCATGCAAAAAGAAAAAGAGGCTAAAGCAGAAATGAGGAAAAGACTGCTAAACTTGTGGCCTTACATATTCAACAACTCAAAGCCTCACATCGGCAAGTCCCACAAAATAGACAGAAAACAGTAACCTTGTCTACCTTAAAGGGCATGATTTGCTTTTCCTGTAAGGGTCCTGGCTATCTAAAATGAGATTGGGAAAAATACAAACAATGGCTTCAGAAGTTCCCAAGTAAGGAAAGGAACCCCTCCTACTCGCGAGAACTTATAAGAGAAGTTTTTGTTGGGTAAAACTGAGGACTCTCGGGGGGAAATTAGGGGGATTTTTTTCTTTCCTTTCAGATAACTAAGTAAGAGAAGCTGGTCTTAAAATCAATAGCAAATTAATCCAAGCTCTAGTCAACACTGGAGCTCTGCTCTTGGTGCTTACCTCAACTCCTTTTCAGATCCCCCTCCTCAGAGTAATCAAACAATTGAAATAGTGAGGGTTGCTAACCAAACTATGACTGTCTTTAAGTCTGAGCTAGTTTCTTATCAATTAGGGCCCCTTGCCGGCCAACACAGTTTGCTGTTGTCCTCTCTACCCCAATCCACCTGAGAGACGTTCTCAAAAACACCAAGCCCACATTTCTTTCACCCACAAGGGAGATATCATCTTAGAATTCTCCCCCGCCAAGGTTTCAGCCTCCAGTGTCACCCATATCTTCTCCCTGCTAGTTTCTAGCTATGCAGTTGTTACTGAACAGCCAGTTCTAAAACAACTGCCTGAAACCCTTGGGGTGAAAGTGGATACAGATGTTGGCCTGATCCATTCAGCATCACTTATTTCTATACAGATAGACACTAACAGTCCTCTTCCAATTTGAAAACAATGTCCCCTCAATTCTGAAGCTTGAGCTGATACAGAATCTATAGTCAGCAGTTTCATTTCCCAGGGACTCATAGTCTTCTACACCAGTCCCCATAATACATCCGTTGTGCCAGTCTGTAAGCCTAATGTGAGTGAATGGAGATGCATCCAGGATCTTAGAGCTATCTACAACATTGTCTGTCCCTGACACTCTGTTGTGTTAATCCATAACCACGCTTACCCAAGATTCCTCCTGACACTCACTGTTTCTCCACTATTGATCTCTGCAGCGCCTTCTTCAGTCCTCCTGTCAGCCCCAAAAGTCAGTTTCTTTTTGCCTTTCCTTGGAAAGGCTAACAATTTACATGGATGGTGCTTTCCCAAGGATATACCCAAAGCCCTTCCCATCATTCCCAGATTCTGCAGGCTGACCTAAAAGAAATAACCTTCCCAGATAATTTGACTCCATTACAATATATTGATGACTTGCTTTTATGCTCCCTCTCTCAAAAGGCTTGCCATACTGACACTCGCCTCTTACTTCACCAGTTAGCCCTTAAGGCACACAAGGCTCTAAGACAAATGACATTTTTGCTGGGACTCCATCAAGTTCCTTGAGCATCAGGAGTAAACATTGACTTCACCAGCTTTCAAGGCATATATTCTTTTCCCTTGCCCAATAGTAAAAGATAACTTAGGGGTTTCTGGGGACTTGTGGTCTGCCGTAGAGCTTGGATCCCTAATTTCTCTTTGATGACACAATCTTGATATACTTTGCCTGAGGCTTCTCCCCAGACTCCCTCACTTGTACTACCGATGGCCAAAAAGCCTTTAAGAATTTCAAGCATCAGCTGTCCTTGCCTCTCATGTTGGGACACCCTAATTATGACCTTCCTGTTTCCCTTCTCATTCATGAATGAGGGGGGCATGTTACTACCTGGTCAAGCTGACAGGCAGAATAACATGTGCTTACCCCAGCTTGCCTGTTAGCCGGAGATAAAACTGCAGACATTTACACAGACAGCAGATATGCTGTTGGGGTTGTCCATGACTTTGGAAACAGAGAAACTTTCTGACCTCTTCTAGACAGCCTACCAAAAATAAGGATCATGTTTGGGCACTTCTTGATGCCATTTTGGCTCTTAGAGCCCTATTATTGAAATCCAAGGTCACTCCTCTGAGAACACTAAAGATAGTAGGGGCAACCACCTGCTGATGCTATAGCCAAGACTGCAGCCCTAAACGGTACCACTTCTGCTATCCCTGTTTCCATTCAAACCCTACCCTTACCCATTGTTTCTTCCAAAAAACTTGTCTCCAGACTCTCTAGGTCTCAAAAGATGTCCGCAGATGGCAAAAAAGGAAATATAGGCAAAACAGGGTTATACTTACAAATTATAATCCCAGTTATGGAAAGGACTTAACTTTCATCCTGTGCTTCCAGAAAATCTGCAAAATTTACAAAAAGCCACCCTTGCCTTTAAACATAACCTCACCCATTGGAGTCTTGCAAAATAATCCAGTGGGGAAAACAGCACAGTTGGGGTCCTTTCCAAGTGGTTGCTTCTCAAGTCTATAAATGATGCAGAATCTGTTATTTGAAGCCCCCAAAGGCTACCCCCAGAGAATTCCCATTGCCAAATGGCCCTTTTGCAAACTAGTACCCCTCCTTACTTCGATGCAAGTATGTACTTGAGATGATAAATATGTATTCCCATTGGGTAGAGGCCTTTCCTTGCAGAAAAGCCATGGCCACGATATTAGCCAAAATTCTTTTTGAGAGAATTATCCCCACTTGGGGAGTTCCCACTGAACTCCACAGTGATTGTGGACCCCAGTTTACTAGCCAAGTGTTAAAATAAGTTTATGATGTCTGGCCTTTTCTGCAACACTTCCATTGTATCCAGCGCCTACAGTCTTCTGGGCTTGCAGAATGAGTCACTGGGATAATAAAGAGCCCATTGCCTGAGATTACGAACACTCTTAATCTGCCCTGGCCTAGGGCTCTCCCTCTAGCTCTGTTGATCCTGCTGTCTACCCTCTCTGGAAAACACCACTTCCCCCTGTTGAGATTGTCACAGGCCAGTCCATGCATTTAACTGAGGGAATGTTTTACCCTACTGTTACAAGGAGACCTCCTGACCTACTGCCAAGGACTTGTTAAGGCTTCAACGACTAACCATAAACTGGTTGTGGAATCCTTCTAGGCCATCCATCAAAAGACGAACTCTGATATCATGACCTCTAGCTAGGAGACTTCATTTACTAGAAAAGACGCCAGCTAAAAGACTTCCTCAAGCCCTGCAGAAAAGGCCCATTCCTGGTACTCCTGACTAAACCATGTATTGCTAGGTTACGGGTCATTGACTGTTGGATCCACATATCCCACCTACAAAAGGCACTTGCACAGGTCTGGAATTCGGCCCCAATACCTAATACCAAATGTAAGGTGGCTGGAGCCCCAACACCAGGATGAGAAGAAGTCCATGGTTGAGGGAAACTGCTTCCCCCAAGACTCCGGACCAGACCTGAATCCAGATGAAAGCTTATACTCCCCTCATAGTGGTTATCACACTCATTGCTTTAGGAGTTTTCAGAGGTGTTACTAGCTTATGTAAAACAGGACACATACCTTTGCTTTGCTTATTTAAACCTAATATGCCTAGTCATTTTGCATATTTAATAATTCTGTTAATGATAGAAGTGTAGGAATCTTATGTATAGCAGACATTTTACGTCACATGAAAGGAATTCCACGTATTCGCATATTTAGATACCTGTAAACCTTCCTTGCCCAACCCTATTCATGGTCCCTAAATCTCTTTCCTCTAGAACACATGATCTCCACTCCAGAAGGCATTGCCACTTGGCATCTTGTCAGCCGTTTGGCAACTTTACTACCCTTTTAGAAGGGCAATAATCCTACTGAATTAACGCTCCACCCTTACAACCTCATTTAACCTTAATTACCTTCTTCCAGGCTCTGCCTCCAAGTCACTTTGGGGGTTAGGGCTTCAACATATAAATGCCGGGGAGACACAATTCAGTCCATAGCAAACAGCGATGGAATACCATGTGTGTTCCCCTCACACATGCAGCTCTTCACTACTTCTCACTACAGCATATTTGAGTGCCTACTTTAAACACAGAGTGAATTACCTGCCTCAACCAGACTTATGTTTGCTGCTGGCCATAGCACTGGCACCAGTTGTACCACTGGCAATGGCCCTGGCCCTTGCACACTCCATGGCATTAATATCCCTATTCCCTGAAATCCTGGCTTGGACTCTGTCCTGATCTTCTCTCAGTGCCTCTTTGCACACTGAACTTGTAGGACCAGAAGTCAACGTGAATAATCTTGTCCGCAAACCCCAAAATGTACACTGTTCTGGGTTCAGTGTGGTCGTGAGGGCCCCACAGGAATTTGTAGCATATAGGATCCCTGTTGGGCATCTACCTCAAATTCAGATATTGTTGCTGCAAAACATCTTCAATGAAAAGCTTTCTGGGCCTTTCAAAAGTGATATGCTTCCCCTCAGCATCTTCAGCTCTCTCAGCATATTCCAGATGTCCTCTTCAGGAGCAAAATTGCCCTCCATGAAAATTAGGTCTAGAATACCAGTTTGGAGCAAGCCCCAGCCTTTACTCACTCAGTCCCTCAGTAGAGGAAAGTTGCACTTTGTTGATGAGGGTGTCACATTGCTTCCTGGCATCCATGTTCACTTCCTTAACTTGAGGCCAAAGAGTACTCCAGGCTCTCAGAGGCTTTGCTGAGGACCTCAGGGAAGTGATCCATGTGCTGTTGGATGATGTGCCTCAGCATTTCTGCCTTTTGGGTGGGCTCCTTCTTCTGGTTCTTGAGCAGCAGGAGCACCTCCAACTCAGCCACATTACTGCTCAAGAAGTCCCTGGGCCTGAACTTAGCAAGTGTTGGGGCCTATGGGGCACATGGCCCTTGCTTTTCCTCATGGCTCCTTTCTCCCTCAACTGAGAGGTTCCCTGAGGGAGGTAAGGTGGCAGTGGAGGTGAAATGGGGATTCCAAGGACATGGAGGAGCATTGAGTGTCCCACCAGCAGGTTTCCCCTTAGTGGCCTGTGATCTGATAACAGGAGAGTAAGGAGAAGGCCTCCTGCTCAGCCTCAAGAGCCTGGTTCTCACCTCAGGCCTGGTAGTGTGAGGGACCTCAGCAAGCAAGCTCTCCCATGGATGGGAGAAAGGCTGCCTCTGCTGTTTGTACTTTAGAATACTGACCCAGACTTTCGTCCTTCTGATCCCTCTATTCCCTGAGACCCTAGAAGATACAGTGAACTAGCTCCTCAGTAGCAAGCAGTCATTCTCTGGGCTTCCCAGCTTTGACAGAAGAGCATCAGATGGTGGCACATTCAGCCTGTATTCAGGGGTCTTCGCCTTGGTGGCTGGAAGGGCGTGTCCTGCTCAATCTGAGGCTGCCCCCATCAAACCACCACAGTCTTCACCCTCAATAGAGAAAACTCAATTTTACCCTTCAACCGAAAACCCCCAAATACCAGCAGTAGAATTAAGAGAGAACTTGAAACCATCTCTTCCTTCTGTGGAGGTGTGGGAATATCCAGGCGGACTGAAGTGGATTTATCCTTCTGGGGTGCACCTCAGTCTCATGGATCGAAGGTACCTAAATCTCTCATACTCCTGGATACTGAGGCTGTACTTGGTAGGATCCATGGAATACCTGAGCTCTATTCCTGGGCTCTGAAGGTGTTCACAGTGAGAAATGCCCTGCATACATTGTTGGCCTATATCCTGAGACCTGAGACCCCAAGGAGGAGTTGGGCGGATGCCTCAGGCTCAAGGAAGCTATTCCCAGGAGCTGATAAGGATCAGCTGATGGGGATCAGCAGGGGTGGGACTCCATGGGGTCCACTGTGTGATGGGGTGAGCAGTCCCCTTGGTTCTCACCCAGGGTCTTCACTTTCACACCAGGCAGGGCCTGCACTCCCTGCCATCTCCTGACCTGAGGACTGTCCCCTTAGACTAAGGCTGTCACTTCCTGTATATCTCTGAGGAGAGAGTGAAGGTAGGGGACTCCCAGGGTGAACATCAGGGGCCAGATTGTGCTGGTTCTCTTCTACTCAGGAGTGGTGGTCCCCTCAATCCTCAATAAGGGTCCTTACCTCAACTCAAGGCAGGGCCTGAGCTCCATCCAATCTACTGATCTAAGAACAACCCCTTCAAACCAAGCCTTCAACTCCATGAGAGTCCAGAAAAGGAAGCAACAGGGGTCTCAGCTAAACAGCTCTGATCAGGGCCTCCCAGGGCTGAGGCCAGGGCTGGAGTTGTGCAGAGACCCCTCTGGTCAGACATGTGTGGCCCCCTTAGTTCTTCTATTGTACCATGTGGTAAAAGATTACATTGTCCAAGGAAATGCCTACAGAAAAATTCTTGACCAAAGAGAGGTCTGGCTGTGGCTCCCGGGATGCAGTCGCTAAGCCCTCGGGATGCCCTGCCTGATCATCGTGTCCATGTTTATTTGGAAACCTTGGGCCGTGCTGGATAGTCTATGCTGCAAATAACTTATGATGGCAGTCTTGGGTCACATGGTATTAGCTTGACCTCCAGAGGGGCTAACAACTGAGGTTAGTCACCTAACCTCATCACCTCAGTTTTCAACCACATCGACCTGACTGAGCCTCAATAAAAACAATAGGCACAAAGGCTCAGGTGAGCTTCTGGAGTTAGCAATACTCCATGTGTACTGTCTTACCTAGAAGTTAGTGCTGGCTGGGACTCCACGCAGAGAAGAATGCTGGAAGCTCTGTGCCTGGAACTCCCTGGGCTCTGCGCTATGTGCCTCTTCCTGTGGCTGATTTTAATCTGTATCCTTTCACTGTAATAATCCATAACCATGAGCATGCCAGCTTTCAGTGAGTTCGGTGAGTCCTTCTAGCACATTATCAAACCTGATGTGGGGCTTGGGGACACCTGAACTTGCAGTTGGTGTAAGATGTGAGGGTGGTCTTGGGGGCTGCTGAACTTTGCAGGTCTCCACTGTGACTCCTGGTAGGATCTGGGATTCCTTCCTCTGTTGACCTGATGCCTTTGCTGTCAGGCCTCACCTCAGAGAAAACACCGAGCAGGAAGTGATCATGCCTGTCTTCCAGTAACCTCGACCCTGGGCCTCTGAGAGCAGATAGCACAGGTGAGGATCTCTGCACCTTCTGGTTTGCTTGGTCTCCTCCATCCTCCCTCAGACTCCTCAGCTAGACTCCTAGCAGGACCTGGGTCTCCTCTTTCTGTTCACTTGAGGCCAACCCCTTAGATCCAGTCTGAGCCACACAGAGAGCCTCTTTAGGAGAAAACCAGCGGAGGCCTCAGTGAGATAGCCCTACTGGCGGCCTCGCATGGCTGACCACAGAAGTCAGATTTTGTGGGACCACCTCTGTTCTGGGGTGGGTTGTGCCTTTCATCCTCACCCAGGGTCTGTGCCTTGATATCTGGCAGGAAATGGGTGACCTCCCTTCTGCTGAACTGAGTCCTCCACCACCACTTACCCAAGGCCTCACCACCTTGAGACACCTGCAGGGAAGAAAGGAAACATTTCATCTTGCTACCCCTGCCCGGGCCTTCCAGAGCCGACAGCAGGAGTGGGACTCTGGCATCCTCTCTGCTCCAGAGTGACTGATCCCCTGAATACTCACTCGGGGTCCTCACCGTGACTCCTGGAATGGAATAGACTTTCTCTTTCCTACTGATCTGAGGCCTTGCCCCTCAGACCATGGCTCTCACCTCTAGGAGACCTCTGTCGGGGAAGTTGAGGAATCTCATCCTGCCTGGAGTCTCCAGGGGATGACAGCAGGGGCCAGCCAGACTCCAGGACCCGCTATGTCTGGCTTTAGTACAACATGGGTTCTCATGCCGGGGTCAACCGCTTGGCTGCAATCAGGGCCCGGGATCCATTGCTGATCTGAGGCTTCTGCTCCTAAAACCAACACCCTTACCTCCCAGTCTCCTGAGGAGGAGTGAGGATGCATTCATTGCCTGTGTCAGTTGGCCTCCCCTTTCTGGGATCTTCTAGGGCTGACAGCAGGGCTGGTGGTGACGGAGCTCTATAGAGCCTCATTTGTTCTGAAGGTAAGAAAGTTTTCTGCAGGAATGAGTTCTGCTGCTTCTCCAGAATGCGGTCAGACTTGTTGTGTCTCGTTTCCTTTCCCTTCCCCTATAGCATGTGTGTGTGTGTGACATTTTCATGTATACGGGGATTGATTTCTGGACCTGCTATCCTTTTCCATTAAACAATTTATCAGTTCCTAATCCAGAACCACACTGCTTAACTGCTGCATTAACTTTGCTATCACTTAAGCCAATTCCCTGTTCATTATTTGCTTTTCTTCAGTCCGGTCTTGGTTTTTTTTGTTGTTGTTGATTTTTTTGGTTTTTTTTTTGTTGTTGTTGTTTTTTGTGTGTTTTTTTTTTTTTTTTTTTTGAGACAGTGTCTCGCTCTGTCACCCAGGCTGAAGTGCAGTAGCATGATCTTGGCTCACTGCAACCTCCACCTCCCAGGTTCAAGCGATTCTTCTGCCTCAGCCTCCCGAGTAGCTGGGACTACAGGCGCAAGCCACCACACCCAGCTAATTTTTGTATTTTTAGTATAGATGAGGTTTCACCATGTTTGTCAGGCTGGTCTCGAACTCCCGACCTCAGATGATCCTCCTGCCTTGGCCTTCCAAAGTGCTGGGATTACAGGCATGAGCCACTGCACCTGGCTGGTCTTGGTTTTATAGCTGTTAAATAGCTGTGTATTTATTTGTCCAGGTCACTTTTAAGTTCAATTATAATCCTAAACATTTTCTCATATCTCATACAGTTTTTATTAGAATATGACATATTCATGTGTTCAGAATTTTCTTGGTCTTCGTTAAAGTTTTTCATTTTCATCTGTTTAACAATGGAACCATTTAACCTATGTTTATTTGCAGATATATTATTATTTAAAATTACTGTTTGGGATGCACTCATTTTTTTACTCTATTCTAATTTGTGATAGGTTGCATATAGAAAACTGTAAACTTTTGTATAGTTATTTGATATAATTCCCACTCAATAAATTCTTGATATTTTTCCATTGATTCTCCTACATTTTATTTCTCTTGGTGGATGATGAAATTTTCTGAAAATGGTGATAAAATTTTGCTCTTCTATTCATTATTCATATCTATTCTTTTTGTTCCTTTCTTAGCGAATTTGGTAGAATCTGCAGTAAAGTCTTGACCGAAGTGGTGACATCAGGCATCTAGGTTGCTTGCCTTTGTTGGAATTATCCTGGTGTTTCACCATCTAATACACTGTTGCCTTTTAATTCTCATGCCTATCAAGTTAAACATGCTTTGTTTTGTTCCTAATTTACATAAGAAAGTCATTTAAAAATTCATTTAAAAAATTCAACATTCAATCTTAATGAAATCTCTCATTTGAGAAATTTCATTAAGATTGAATGTTGAATTTTTAAATGACTTTTTTTTTTCATTGAGCCAAGTGGCATTCCCCGCCCCCGCACCCAAAGGCATGAGTCTGGTGTTTCTGCACATCTTCTGAACAAATGGCATTTACAGCTTTGTTTGAGGATATTTGCAAAGTTGTTCCAGGTCAGGAATTGCATTTGCTTACATTCCAGTGTAATAATGCTTGAGTCTCCTCCCCAACCCAGAGACATTTCAAGGAGATAAAGTTAATGTCACTCTCTCAGTCAAAGGACAGATTTGTTTCCAAACCAGAATAATAATGATAATGACTTCCTCCAGGGCAACATTGGGTCAGGTTTGCTAGCAGTGCGCTTATAAGATTGGGTGATTTCTAAGCTCAGAATTCCTCAGCAGTGACACAGACCATAAGGCAGGACTTGGGGAACCACAGCAACTGATGTAAACATGAAGCTCATGTGGCCTGCCATGTAATGCATAATAAAGTGTCCAAATCTGTTTGAACTAATTGTCTCCTTACTCTCTGTACTTACGGAAATGTACTAAGCCTAATGGCTCCTTGAGTACTTCACTCAAATATTTATAGATGTTTGAATTTTGGGGTGAAGAACAATTTTGTGGAATCTGTCAGCGATAAACCACTTAAGAAAGGTGAGGAAAGAAAGTTATATGAAAATCAGAGCTCGGTACTTTTCACTTTTTGGAAAATGAAATGAAGTGTTGAGGCAGGATGAACATATTTAGCAATAAAAGCATTTTTGGTTGTTTTTCTTTCAACTTTTAGTTTACGTTCGGGGGTACTCATGCAGGTTTGTTACACAGGTATATTGTGTGCTGCTGAGGTTTTGGATATGATTGAACTTGTCACCCAGCTAGTGAGCATAGTTCCCAATGGGTAGTTTTTCCACCATTGCCCCTCTCCTACCCTCCCCGTTCTTATAGTCCCCAGTGTCTACTGTTTCCATTAAAGTTCATGTGCACCCAATGTTAAGCTCCCATTTGTAAATGAAAACATGTGATAATTGGTTTCCTGTTCCTGCATTAGTTTGCTAAGGGGAATGGCCTCCAGCTGCATCCATGTTGCTGCAAAGGACATGATTTCATTCTTTTTTATGGCTATGTCATATTCTATGGTGTTTATGTACTACATTTTCTTTATCCAGTCTACCATTGATGGGCATTTAGGTTGATTTCATGTCTTTGCTGTTGTGAATAGAGCTGCCATGAACATATGGGTGCATGTGTCTTTTTGGTAGAATTATTCATTTTCCTTTGGGTATATCCTCAGTAATGGAACTGCTGGATCAAAAGATAGTTCTATTTGTAGTTCTTTGAGAATGAAAGCAATTTTAGAAGCTGCAGGCAACTGGAAGGAATAAAAGCAGTTCAACAGCCACTTGATATGCTGTGCAAAAGTTGTGGACATATTGTGGATGTGGGGCAAAGAATGGAGAACTGCCTTCAGTGCAAGGATTTTGTGTTTTTTGCAGAGAAGAGGTTTTGCTTCTCTAAAAACCTCTGAGAGGTGGGAGGATTGCTTGAGCCTGAGAGGTTGAGGCTGCAGTGAGTCATGATCATGCCGCTGCACCCCAGCCTGGGGGACAGAGAGAAACCCTGTTTCCAAAAAAAAAAAAAAAAAAAAAAAAAAGAAAAAGAAGAAAAAAAGAAAAGATAGCCCCGTTCAGTTCCCAGGTGAAGGAAGATTTCCAAATACCGGAGGATAATCTAGGGGACAGTCGTCCTCACTCTGTCCTCCCTGGAATTTGTTCAAATTCACACCCTTCATCCATTTTCAGAGAACGGCTGACATCAGCAAGGAAAGTTTGTTTCTGCCTTCTCTCAGTTTATAGTCCCCATAGAGTGGGTCTTGACCCATGCCACACATTGCCCGCTCCCAAAAGCAAGATTTGCAAAACAACTTGGGCAGTGGGATATGGGCAGAAGGTGGAGAAGGGATGAGCAGGAGGGATAAAGTCAGCAAGTACCTTGAGGACTGCACTCCTATCATGTTGGTATCACCTGGCACTTTTTTTTTTTTTTTTTTTGAGACGGAGTCTCGCTCTGTCACCCAGGCTGGAGTGCAGTGGCCGGATCTCAGCTCACTGCAAGCTCTGCCTCCCGGATTCATGCCATTCTCCTGCCTCAGCCTCCCAAGTAGCTGGGACTACAGGCGCCTGCCACCTCACCCGGCTAGTTTTTTTGTATTTTTTAGTAGAGACGGGGTTTCACCGTGTTAGCCAGGTTCACCTGGCACTTTTACAAGCTCAGGATCAGCCAGTCTCCTGAACCCACTCAGGGATGCTGAGGTAGCTCTCCTACCACTTCATCAGAAGGACAGAACTTCCTCACTTCCACAGATGGCCTAAGACATCACAAGACAGTGAATAGCATTAAGCAGTGTGTGTGTGTTGTGAGGGATTAACATCTCAGACGTCAGCTGTAAGCCTGACCTAGTGGGAGGAACACAGAACACAGGAGTGCCCCAGGTAGCCCAAGGTTAACCTCAAGGTAATCTCAGACTCCCAGAATCCTTACAGCAAGTCATTCTGAACACTTAGGGCCCAACCTGCTTGAGCCATTCGCTCAGGTGAAGGACAACAGGACAGATGGAGGTTCCTACATGGATGAAGAACAGGAACAGTTCTCTAGGAAGGCTGGTGGGAGAGGAGGATGTCTTCAGAAAGAGGAATGTCTAATTAGAGACTTCTAACCCACATCTCGTCTAGTGAGTGAACTTGAAATATCTGTGAATGATGGGAGAGGCACAAGGGATTACCTGAACCCTATGAGGGGAGCTCTGAAGGTCGAGTGCTTTGACACAAGGCCATTGGATTGACTGAGCAGTGTGGCTTGGAAAGATCAAATGTTCAAATGGCCTTGTCTGGAGCCCCAGACACTTCGCTTCAGTAGAAATAATAAATATGGGGTTTATATGGCTTTTTTCCTTTAGTTTTTTCTTTCAGCATTGTTTTAAAGCAATACAAATTTAATCGTGGAAAGCTGACAAAATATAGAAGAGTCTTAAGTAGGCAACTTGTTGAAAAGGAGAGCAACACAAGTTGCTCAATGTCACTGTGAGGTGGTTTATTTATCCACTCCACTGTTGATGGACACTTGAGTTATTGCCAGTTTATGACCATTATGAATAATGCTGCTATGAATACCCCTTTACATGTCCTTTCCTGAACATACACCCTCACTACTGTTGAGTATATACCTAGGAGTTGAATTGCTGAGTCATAGGATATGCATTTGCTCAGCTTTAATAGTTACAGGGAAAAGATTTTCTCATGTGGTTATACCAACTTCTACTTTCACTAGCCATATGAGAAAGTCCTGAGTGCTCTATATTTTCTCCAAAATGAGCTGTTTTTCTTCAATGTTATTTTAGCCATTCTGGTGTTTGTGTAATGGTTTCACATTGTGAAAACTGTGTAATGTGGTTTCACATTGCGAATGTCAATGTTTGTGTAATTGTTTTACACTGTGGTTTTATTTCACAGTTCCCTAATGATTAACGAATCAATGATTAGTATCTTTTCATATGATGAATTGATGAGTCTTTTCATATTGCTAATGATTAATGATTAGTGTTTTTATATGTTTACTGTCTATTTCATAATGTCAGAATTTAACATTAAATTCAGAATGCCACTGGATTCGCCATCTTCACTATAAACCCTGGAACTGACACAAGATCATCACAGCCCCAGTAACAGCCACCCTGATATGCTCAGAGACAAACTATTGTCTTATGCCCCTCCCACATTAGTATTCAAGTTGCTACAAGTAAGGTAGTTTGGTTGCCCAAACACCAAATCAGCTCATTAGAGAGTCATACCTCTACTCATTTATTACTCACCCTTCTATAACTGTGGGGCACCCAACGTCCCAATCCTGGACCCTACTTGTACCCAAACGGCACTTTTTAATCCCCTGTTTTGCCTCAACCCTATCCCACATGCACACTGAAGTTTCATGGCCTACATATCCTATTGTGTCTGCTCTATCCATTGCTTGTCTGAAGACAAGTCCTCCTTCCTGGACCCCCACCTGGCCCCTTTTGTCCAAGGCTGAGAGTACCCATTTCCATTCCCTAAACTACTCCGCCACTCTCTGCCATCACTCTTTAAGTACCTTAAAGGTTCTCACGCCATCTGCACTAGATAGCCCATGACTGAACTTGGTCCATGTTCCTTCAAGTCCAGTATCCACATAAAAACGTTAAACTGTTGTTTCTAGATATTTTGTTGGCATAATTCTTTTATCCACCTGAATAATTTCTTTAAAAAATGGTAGCAATTATTTTACTCTGCGTAATTCCCAGACCATGAAGACTAGGATGGCAGAGGAGCTGTAATTGGGTGGGGGGCTGTGAGCCTGGGCTCTGGCCCACTCAGTACCTCTTCTTCCTTCTCAGCCTAGTGAGCTTGGACACTCACCCCCACAATCCTAGGGCTTCCTTATAAACTCTTTGCAAAGCCTTCTGTCAGGAGAGCCTTCCTCGGATGCAGGCCTCCCCATCGTATTTCTACACAGGCATCTGTCTGCACAGACTGCAATTTTGTGCTTGGCTTTCAAGCACTGTCAAATACTTACGCCTCCCCCATGCCAACCCAACTACATCTCACAATCACCTTTCTTGTTTTGTCAACTTATCTATCCTTAATTGCTTCCTATATACACACAAGTACACACTCTGCATTAGTCCACTCATCTCTCCTGCTCTCAACAGGCAGGTTGCGGACCCCCTGCCATTCCCTGCATTTCCTCATTCCACTTGGGATTGTTCACAGGCCCTGACTTTCCACTCTTCCCAAAGCCATGTCTCTGCCCTCCTTCCAGGCCCAGCTCCAGATTGTCCTCTAGGAAAGGGATCTTTGTTACTGCCCTTACCTGGAAGCTTCTCAGCATCTTACAACACAAGGGGTTCTCTGTCTCAACACATTTGCTTTCCTAGCTTCAAAACCATTCTCCGGTTAGGGTCTTCCTGGTAGGTGGATTTTATTCCTTTATCAGTCAGACTATCTACATGACTAGGGGGCTTGGTGCCTCTTACTTCCATGTTTTTGCCTTCCTGATATCCTACACAATCTCCAGTTGTTTTCAATGTTGTGTCCTTTGCATTGAACCCAGAGGGAGACAGGACAGGGGGACCTTAGCAGTTTTTTCACAAATCAGCATGAAGCCTGGTGATAGGACCCTCTAAAGTTAAGCAGCTCAGTTGTTCAGGAAGCAAGCTGAAGTGGAAACAATTAGTGTTCCTTCTTAAATGACCAGATAATAACGAAGCATAACTGCAGTTCACAACACTCTCTCTATTCCCACTGTGATGACCCTGTAAATGATGGGTGCATGCTGGATTCTCCAGTCACCCCCAATCACTTATGCTGTGCGCCAGGCACTGCGCAAGGACCTCAGGCACAAAGACGACTCAGGCCCATTCCTAAGCAGCTGAAACACATGTACAATAGTTCTTCCCAGCTAGGCTGGATAAGGGCCAGTGGGCAGTAGCAGCTGAAGTAGGTCAGAAGGTGGCATCAATGAGAAAAAAACATGTGCATGAGACAGGGTATCCATTTTCTGCAGTGCTCATAAATGAGGATATGCAGGCTGTTATGTCATGCAGAGGACAGGCCCAGTGCTCAGGAACACCCATAAGCCCCCTGCACTCTAAATCACCTGGTCTGGAGTCTCTGGAGTCTATGATGAGAACTAGGGCTGTGTTATCCACCTCTCCAGGATGCTGAGGTTGGAGTGGTATTCATTGGAGGAGATTTTGTGTCATGTCTTCCACTTGACCCTGAGTCCGCACTCAGAGGAGAGTGAGCACGTGTTTCTGGGCAGGGCGGGCTGCAACATGTGACTGGCTGAGATGAGGACTTTGTTCTAGGGGGGTGTTTTAGTCCGTTTTCACACTGCTGATAAAGGCATACCTGAGACTGGGCAATTTACAAAAGAAAGAGATTTCATAGACTCACAGTTTCCTGTGTCTGGGGAGGCCTCACAATCATGGTGGAGGGTGAAAGACACCTCTCACATGGCGGCAGACAAGAGAAGAACGCTTGTGCAGGGAAACTCCCCTCTATAAAACTGTAAGATCTCAACAGGGCGCGGTGGCTCACTACTGTAATCCCAGCACTTTGGGAAGCCCAGGCAGGTGGATCACGAGGTCAGGAGATGGAGAACATCCTGGCTAACACAGTGAAACCCCGTCTCTACTAAAAATGCAAAAAAAATTAGCCGGGCATAGTGGCAGGTGCCTGTAGTCCCAGCTACTCGGGAGCCTGAGGCAGGAGAATGGCATGAACCAGGGAGGCAGAGCTTGCAGTGAGCAGAGATCGCGCCACTGCACTCCAGTCTGGGCAACAGAGCAAGACTCTATCTCAATAAATAAATAAATAAATAAAACTGTAAGAACTCATGAGACTTATTCACTATGTCAAGGACAGCACAGGAAAGCACTACCCCCATGATTCAATTACCTCCTACCAGGTCCCTCCCACAACACGTGGGAATTCAAGATTATATTTGGGTGGGGACACAGCCAAACCATATCAGAGGGGCTTTCTAATGCTGTGTCAGACTGAAGGGTGGTCTGTATTGGAGCAAGGAGCAATCCGTAGGAGAGGATAACTGCAATTTTTTTTTTCACAACCCCATGAGGACCTTTCTCTTGGCAAGGGTTTTGCCAGATTACAGCCTTTCAGAGCAGGTTCCCACGGTAAGATTGTGTACTGATCCTTCCAAAAACCCGGATGACAAGGATGCGTTTTAAGTGTTTGAGGTTAATCCTCTCTCACTGGGACAATTTGAAATCCCCATCTTCTACTGTGCAATTTGTTATTCTGGGCAGGAATCAGACAGACTTTTCTCCACTACCCCATCTCCTCCTTCTAGATTGGAAAAGCTCGGTCACAGTTCATATATATACTCAGTTTTAGTAGATTCTGCACAACAGTTTTCTGAAGTACTTTTACAAACTTTCTCTCCTACCAGCAATGTATGATTCTTCAGGTTGCCTCCCATTCTCCCCAACACGTGTTATGTGCCAGCATTCTGGTGGTGTCAGTGGTTACTTCAATTTCTGTTGCCCTGGGGATTAATGAGGTTGTGTGCCTCTTTATACCAATACCATGCACTCTCAATCATGATATCCCTGGAAAGTTTATGACATCTGGTAGTGTGTGTCCTTTAGCTTTGTTCATCTTCTTAAATATTGCTTTGCCTACACTTTATGTGTTGAATTTCTTTATCACTTTTAGAAGCTGTTGTCAAATTCCTCAAAAATGTGTCAGTTTTGGACGGGATCATGTTACAATTGTATATTAACATCAGGAGAATTTATATTTTAGCAATAATGACACTTGCAATCCATGAATATAGTATATGCTCCATTTGTTCAGAGTATTTGGTAGCCCCATATGATTACGCTTACCTTAATTGATACAGAATATTCCTGCAGTGCACAAACTACAGCAATATCACTAACATGTAGGTAAATCAGAGTCTTTATTATACGTATTTTTCATTATCTTGTGATTTGGTGTTCATTCCTGAAAACGCTGGTTCTCACACTTGAGCGTGCATCAGAATACACTTTCTATGTAGAGGGCTTATTAAAAAACAGATGTCTGCCCTGCAAAGCCCAGGGTTTCTGATGCAGAAGGTTAGGGTGAGGCCCAATAATCTGCATCTCTAACAAGGTCCTAGGTGATGTTAGTGCTGCTGGCCAGCGGACCACACTTGAGGAGCCCCTGCCTTAAAGACAGGCAGAAGAAATAGGTACATTGGTCCAGAACCTGTCCTTGAGGCTAAAGATACAGGAGGGTGTAATCATGGCCTATTTACTACAGAGTCTCTCTGGCTGATGTGGGAAGCAGGACGGCAGCAGATGTCTATAATGCATCCTGGGAACTGCTTTACAATTTTTACTTGTTAACCTGGGAGCTCAGCGAAGATTGTTTTTTTTTTTTTTTCCTTAGGCAAATAAAAACAAAACCAAAAATATAGTGCTGACTGGATGGATGAGCCCCTGTTGAGTAAATTCCAAGAGATTTTGAATGTGTGTCTGTGTCCACACTGGCAAGAGATGAATATTTCAGTGTGAATATATGGTGAGAAATTGCTGTGAAATATGGCTTTCTCATCCCTTTTTTTGTCTCCTCCTTCATGGGAATTTAAACAGTTCAAAACCATAGAAATGTGTCCATGGTTTTTCATGACTGTAATATTTCTATCGGCATGATAAGGCAACATCACAACTGTTCTAATACAAAATGCTCTTAGGAATTGGGTCTTTATTAAGATATAGGTAACTGTCTAAATGTTGGGCATATTATTTTAAATGTGTGTTTCTAAGTGTGTGTTTTGCAGAAATGACCATTTTCACTTTGATGGGATAGTTGGGATATGAGGGAACACCTGACATAATGTTTTAGGTTCCATCCTTTATTAGGTAATCCTTCATATTATTATCCACAAACAGAAAATGTTTTCCTGACCCCTGTAACATTTCAGGATGAGAGATGGAATGTTCTCACTCACCACTTATTGTGCCATCTTAGGTGCAGGAGTGGGAGGGTGGAAGACGAAGCTTTGCTGGATTCAGGACGGCTGCAGACCAGCAGGGATGCTTTATCTTCCTGGTATTTACAAGCACGTGGAATCTCATTTCTCCTGGGAATTGCTTAGTTTTCAAGAGAGGATCCTTCAGGAGAGAGAAAAACTGAGCAGCTGTGCACAGCTGACAAAATGCCACAGTAAGGAAGCTGTTCAATTCAAGTGAGAATGAAACTGCAATTAGGTGTGAATAACTAAGTGTATTTTGGAGTTAACATGTTTAAAACCAATGGAAAGTTTAAATAAGAAAGAATGGTGAAAAGATAGTATTATATGGAAATAATTCTAACAAGATTTATTCCCTTGTAAAAGATTTACTTACTTGCTCTCGTTAATGTGTCATTTTTGTTGTTTGATATTATTATCATAGTAAAATTTCATGCACTTTGTGGGTATGGGCATCACAGAATGTAAAATTAGGCAGTTGGGCAAATGATGTTTTCTCCATTTGGGTATTTGCATATAAGTTGCAACAGTACTTTTTGAGGAATATTAACAGAATGGCTCTGGGTAATTTCTGGTGTTTCCTGTTTTTGCTTAAATTGGAAAAGAGGCTGACATACAGAAGATTTGATTGAGTATGCATTGGAATAGAATCAGAGCAAGGTGACAGTGGACCACTGTGAGTTTTGCAACTATCTTTTGGTCATTGTTCTGTGGAGGGAGGGAATGGAACTTTTAGTTTAGATGTTACAATCATTGTTGGTGATCATTTTTATTGTGATGTTAATAGTAATTGTTGTTTTCTTTAGGCAACTATAGGACTGAATGGAAGAAAACCCAGAGTGAATCACATGAGAGTAAGAACCAGGATTAGAAGTCTGAAAAACCTGCAAAGAGACTTTTCTGTCAAAGAATGCAGGCATATTTTAGGAAGAGAAAGCTTAATGACACAGAAGTAAACAAGCAGACAGAATCTCTACCTTCATGGAGCTTTCAGTTTAGCAGGCATTAAACTAGTCATAGTAAGTAAAATTGGGATTCACATACACAATGAAAGTCCAGGAAGCTATGGGAGAATATCACAAGGTCTTGACATACTGTAGGGGAGATCAGATCAGGGAGAAGCTTGCTTGAGTCAGTGGTGATTAAGTTGAAATTGGAAGGGTGAACATGAATTAGTCAGGCAAAGGACAGTGGGAGAAGTTGGGAGGTGTTCCTCAGACCGAGAGAATAACTCTTTGGAAGGCTTGAGTGAGGAACTGGGCCTATTGGAATCAAAATAAAAAGCAATACTTCTAGTGTGATTACAGCATAGTGAGCAGGAAGGAGACCAGTGAAAGATGAAATGAGAGATAGATCAGTTATGACCATTCAAAACCATGTTTGATATGAGGAATGTTTTGGACTTTATCTTGAGATTAATGGGGAGGCAGGAAGGGATTCAGCACTGGGATGCCACAGTTAGATTTTTATTATTTGAAGGTCATTCTGGCTTACTTAAAACCTAGGCTGTATGTACTGAAAGGAGCTGAGGGGTATATTGTAAGAATGTTTGATTTGGGTGTCATAACTTAAAACTCTGTAAGCAAGAGTTTGTTGACTTGGGAGCAGTCTCCTAAGATGTAGGATTTAATACACTGCTAATGACACCAGTAGATGGTACAAACTCATTAGTAGAATGACTCATAGGAGCATTGAAAATGTAATGGCCCATGCTAAGTGAGATTGAAATGCAAGAATTGTTGTGGCATATTGTGCTGGAAGGGATGAAAGGACTCAGGGCTATGTACGTGCTGCAATTGATAAACTGTGTGTGAACAGAAGCCCCTCCAGATGAGTACATTCCATTCAAAAGACCAGAGGACACACACCATCTACTGAAGCCATAAAGAATGCACTGCTGAGGGAGATACTAGAATCTTGGAGACATTCAATAGTGACTCGCCTCTTCTGTACTAAATGTAGGAGCTGAGTATAGGAGATGCTGCTGAAGATCTTGGCTTGTTGCAGGATTTGGGAATATAAGACCCTGAAACAATAGTGAAGTGGCAGCTCTTAACTACCAGAAACCAAAGGTTCACATTATCATAATGATATGCAAATTAACGGCCAAGGAGGTTGGAGGTATAGAGAGTCATGGAGATGATTAATAAAACATAGTGCCCCTATGCAAAAAGTAGAAAGACAGATTACAAGGATAATACTTTGCTTGTACCAGAAAAAAAAAAAAAATTAAGTGGAAATAACCAGGGGTCTGAGGGAAGCTGCTCAAATAAAAAAGCACAAACCCTTTCATAATTTCTAGACCTAAGGCAGTTTTTACACTCTTAAACCCTCTCCAACTGCCATGACACTATAGATCTCCAGGTGTCCATGTCAGCTGAAACCCTATGCCTAATACGAGGTGAGAAAATACAAATAGTGGACTTAATATTCTTAGTATTGAAGTAAGTATTGAAACCTTGAACCTTTATTACTGGTAAAAAAAAAATAATAAAATAGGGGTGTGTCCTTAACTATATAAAAACTATATGTATCAAAAAGCTATAGGAATCACTATACTTAACATTTAAAACAATTGTAATATCAATTGCCACTGACATTCATTAGTACAATAAAGATCTTGTCAGTTAATGAGACTATAAATAAAAGTTTGGATTATTTTCCTACCTAGGTAATCTGAAGAAATCAACCATTAAGATTTCAGAGCTAATAAGTTCTATTTAACTTATTAAATAATCTAGGCAGACTTCTGTATCATTCTACAAATAGCAGTTGTTGTACCATACACTGGCAATAGCCCCAAAGTCATCAATTTTCTTTATAAGCATATACATGCAAGAACTATAGAAAAAAAGCATTAAACATCACTTAAAGCTGTAAAGAGACATGCCATTGTAAGTTAGTGGGGGAAATGTGGCATAGTTTCTTTTAATGGTGTTGGGAAAATAGGCTATCCATTTTGGAAAATATTTATGGACAAGGCCAGATAAATACCTAGATGTGAAATCAAAGCTATAAACATTTTATAAAATAAGTGAGTGTAGTTTTATTACCTAAAGATAGAAAAGGATTGCTTAAAGAAGATAAAAGTATTTATAAAGAAAACTAATAAATTTGACAGCATAAGACTTGAAATATCTTACAAGTAAAGATAATAGTTGAGAAAAATTGGAAGAAAATATTTAAACTATCGGTAAAAGCCAAAGATAAATATATGGAATACGTAAGGATTTTATGCAAACTCTTTAGTGAATTCAATGAAAGCAATACTAAAATGTCTAGGGATAAACACAGAATATGCTCAAAAGCATTAATTATAATGATAAATGTGCAAGATGAACACTAGGAATACCTTAAAACTAAAAACCAAGGCTGTGATGATTCCTAGGGCCACAGATAAGTGAAAAATCATGAGCAGAAGGTAAAAGAAATGAGCTCTGTAACTTCAATGTTCTTCCCTCAAGCACTATGCAGAAAAGTCTCTTGGACTCATGATTTCTATACTGGAAAAAGTGAGATTGAAGTAGATAGCCAGCTTCCCCACAAAGTTGGGTTCCTTCACAAGAAAATGATTCCTGCATCACAAATGCCTACCGGGTGGAAAATCTTGAGGACAATTAGAGAAAGGGTGGAGGTGTGGCTAGCACCAACCTGCACACGAAAATCACCGGCTACTCTTCATCCCAACAAAACAGACATCAAATCAGAGAGGCTGTTTAACAGCACCACACAGTGGGTGGCACAATACAGAGATCCTTTGGGCACAGACTGCTAGGCAGCCTTCCCACAGACCCATGATATCTTCTTAGTGAACCCCTGTCCAGGACAGTCAGTGCTCCAAATTTTGCAACAACCTAAGGAATCCTGGGCTTAGCGTGCCATCTAGTGTCGAAAAGAAGGCAGCAATCTCAAGCTAAGGGAACTCAGTGGTCAATTGACACAAAACCTCTAGAAAAAGCAAACCAAGCCAG
This sequence comes from Theropithecus gelada, assembly GCF_003255815.1. Classification (NCBI taxonomy): domain Eukaryota; kingdom Metazoa; phylum Chordata; class Mammalia; order Primates; family Cercopithecidae; genus Theropithecus; species Theropithecus gelada. Next base: position 8,395,530 of record NC_037689.1, on the reverse strand, counting down.
AGAGTGAAGGCTGGAATAAAAAACTATTCCCTTGACACGAACACATAGGCATACATCTATCAGAAACATGAGCAAACAGGGAACCATGACCTCCCCAAATGGTCAAGAAAAGGAGACAGCTAATGACTCTAATGAGATGATAATGTGTGAGCTCTAAGATCACAAATTTGATGCAGCACTTTTAGGGAAACTCTGAACGCCAAGATAACACAGAAAAGCAACTAATGAATCTATCAGAGAAATTTAACAAAGATATTAAAATAATTTTGAAAACACACAGAAATTCTGGAACTGAGAAATACAATCACCAAATTGAAAAATACGTGGAGGGTCTCAATAGCAGAACTGGTCAAGCAGAAGAACAAATCAGCGAGCTTGAAGACAGGCTAAGTGAAAAATACACCGTCAGAGGAAAGAAGGAATTGAAAAGAAACAAATAATGCATATGAGATCAAGAGAATAGCCTCAAAAGAAACAATCTGAGAGTCATAGGCCTCTAAGGGAGAGTTGAGAAAGAGCAAGGGGTAGAAAGCTTATTCGAAGAGATATAACAGAAAACTTTTCAAACAGAGAGAAATGTCGACGAAAAGAGTTAAATTTTGTAAAAATATTTGAAGAGATTTATTCTGAGCCAAATATGAGTTACTTTGGCCGGTGACACAGCCCTCAGGAGGTCCTGAGAACATGTGCCCAAGGTGATTGGAGTGCAGCTTGCTTTTATACATTTTAGGAAGGCATGAAACAGCAATCAAATACATTTAAGAAATACATTGATTTGGTCCGGGGAATGTCTGGGTTGTGATAAGAGGTTGCGGAGACCAAAGTTTTCCATGAAGATGAAGCTTTTAGCTAGCAGGCTTCAGAGGGAATAGGTTGTAAAATGTTTCTTATCAGACTTAAAGTCTGTGTTTATGGTAATGCGGGAGAGGTATAATGAGGCATGTTTGACTCCCATGTCCCATCGTGGCCTGAAACAGTCTCTCAGGTTAAATTTTAAGAGCTGTGGCTGAGGAGGAAGTCCAATCAGATGGTTGGGGGGGGGAGGGGCTTAGAATTTTATTTTTGGTTTACAGAAATATATAAATATCCAGGTACAGGAAGGTTAAGTATCACCAAACAGATTCAGCCAAAGGAAGCCTACCCCAAGGCATATAATAAGCAAAATCTCAAAGGTCAAGGACAAAGCGAGGATCCTAAAAGCAGCAAGAGAAAACAAGCAAATAATATAAGAATGAGCTTTGATTGATCTGACAGTGAATTTCTCAGCAGAAACCCTGCAGGCTAAGAGTGAATGGAATTACATACTCAAAATGCTGAAGGAAAAACAACAACAACAACAACAACAACTAAAAATACTATACCCAGCAAAGCTACCTTTCAAACATGAAAGAGACAAAGACCTTCCAGGACCAACAAAAGCTGAGGGAATTCATCACCACTAGACCTGTCTTAAAATAAGTGCTAAAGGGAGTCTTCAATTAGCAAGAGAAAGATGCTAATGTGAAACAAGAAATCATCTGAAACTATAAAACTCAATAATAAAAGTAAGTACACAGGCAAATTTAGAATACTCTAATACTGTAATTGTGATGTGTAAACCACATTATTTTAGTGTGAAGAGTAAAACACGAATCTTTCAAAACTGATGATACCTACTAAATCTATTGCTTAATAGATATAACATAAAAAGAATTGAGGCAACCGCAAATATGTGGGTTAATAGAGTTAAAGTGTAGAATTGTTTAGTTGTTGCTGTGTTTTTTTCCTTGTGATCAAAGTTATCATCAATTTGAAATAACTGTAATAAATCTATAGAGATATTTTTGTGAGCCTCATGGTAACCACAAGCAAGAATCTATAACAGATATGCTTAAAAGTAAAAAAAAAAAAAAAAAAAAGGAATTAAAACACACCACCAGTGAAAAACACCTAACCATACAGGAAGACAGTTAAAAAAAAAGACAGAAAGGAAGAGAAGAGTTATAAAATGACCAGAAAACAAGTAATAAAATGGTAGTAGAAGGTCCTTACCTATCAATAATTACATTGAATGTAAATGTTCTGAATTATCCAATTAAAAGACAGTGTGAATGAATAGGTAAAACCAGCACCTAATTATATGCTCAATGTTACTTCACCTATAAAGACATACATAGACTTGAAGTGAAGAAACAGAAAAAAAAATATTCCATTAAAATAGAAACACAAAAAGAGCAGTAGTAACTATGCTGCTATCAGATAAAATACACATGAAGTCAAAAGCAGTAAAATGTGACAAAGAAGGTTCATTATGTAATGGTGAAGTGGTCAGTTCAGCAATAAGATACATTGATATATATGCACCCAATACCAGAGCACCCAAATATATAAAGTAAATATTGATAGATTGAAATACAATAATAGTAGTGGAATTCAACACCCCATTTTCAGCATTGGTCAGATCATCCAGACAGAAAATTGACAAAACGTCAGAGTTAAACTATACTCTAAACCAAATGGATCTAACTGACTTTTCCAGAATGTTTCATCTAACTGCTACAGAATTCACATTCTTCTCATGAGCACATGAAATATTCTGCAAGATGGACCATATGTTATTCCAAAAAGTAAGCCTTAATAAGTACAGAAACATTAAAATCATATCAAGTATTTTTTCTTACCACAACACTAGGAAACTAGAAATCAAAAACAGGAGGAATTTGGAAAATTCACAAATACATGAAAATTAAACAAGATGCTCTTAAACAACCAAAGGGTCAATGACAAAACTAAAAAGAACATTTTTAAAATTTCTTGAAACAATTAAAATTGGAAACACAACATACCAAAACCTATAGTAAGCAGCAGAGGCAGCACTAATAGGGATGTTTATAGCAATAAATGCTTGCATCAAAAAAGTAGAAAGACTTCAAATTGACAATCTAATTATGGCCCTCAAGGAATTAGAAGGCAAGGACCTGCCAAACCCAAAATTAGTAGAAAGAAAAGAATAATAAAGATTAGAGCAAAACATAAATAAAATTTAGACTAAAAAATACAAAATATCAATAAAGCAAAAAATTACCTTTTTTGAAAAGATAAACAAAATTGACAAACTTTTAGATAAAGAAAAAAATTGAGAGTGGTGAAAGCAACATGGCCAAATAGAACCCTCCAGTGATTGTCTCCATGCAGGAACACCAATTACACAACTCTCCGTTTAATGTAACACTTTATAAGAACCAAAAAAATCAAGTTAGTAATCACAGCACCTGTTTTTAACATAATATCAAGGAATGAAGTTTTAAGAATTTAGGAAACATAGTTTTGCATTGAATATACCACCAGTCCTTAATGCCCCTGCAGTGTCATGCAGAGAGATGATCTGTGCTTTGGAGAAAGAGAGTGAAGTGATTATAGGACTTTGCTTTGGAATTCAGTGCTGTTCTGTCACAGTGGAACACAAAAAAGGACATAATTCTGCTGGTGCCCACAGAGAAAGCAATTAGACCAGCCCCAGCCAGAGGCAAATTCTTTGCACTGGACTCAAAGGCAGCGGACTTGGGGTGCACACACACCACCCAGTGAGACACCAGCTTTGGTGACCACGGGAGTACCTGTGTCTCCCCTCCCCAAACTCCAGGCAGTGCAGCTTGAGACAAGATTGTTTTCTGCTTTGGGAAAGGAGAAAGAAGAGTCCAGAGGATGTTGTCTTGCAACTTGGGTACCAGCTCAGTCACTGTAATGTAAAGTACCAAGCAGCTTCCTGAAGCGCCTGATTCCAGGTTTTAGATCCTAGATGGCATTTCTAGTCCTACTCTGGGCCAGAAGGGAATCTGCTGCCTTGTTGGGACAGACCCAGTCCTGGTAGAATTCACCACCTGCTGACTAAAGAGCCCTTGGGCCTTGAATCAACATCAGTGGTAGCCAGGTAGTAGTTGCCACAGGTCTTGAGTGAGATCCAGTACTATACTGACTTCAGATGTGATTCAGCACAGTGCCAGCAGCAGTGGCCAAGGGAGTGCTGTCATCACCCCATCCCCTACTCCAGGGAGCCCAGGATGGAGACAGACTCCTTTTGATGAGAAAAGGGAAGGAGGGAGAGACTTTGATAGCTCAGGGAATTCTCCCTGATCTTACCCAAACCCACCAAGAGGGTGCCTTTAGGAGTCCGGAAGAGTCATAGCGTTACTGGGCTTGAGGAGCCCCCTAGTGCTAATATGACTGCAGTGACTAGAGGCTTACATTACAACACTCAATTCCCTTTGAATACCTGGAAAGTCTTCTCACCAATAATGGGTACAAATAAGCCCAGACTGCTGAGAATGGAATGAATACCTAGATCTTCAATGCCCAGACATCAATGAATATCCACAAGCATCAAGAATATCTAGGAAAATACGACCTCACAGGACTAATTACATAAGGCTCCAGTGACCCATCCAAGAATGATGGACATATGTAAACTTTCAGACAGACAATTCAAAATTGGTGTCTTGAGGAAGTTCAATGAATGTTAAAGACCACACAAAGAATGATTTCAGAATTCTAGCAAATAAAATTAGCAAAGAGATTGAAATATTTTGTAAAAATCAAGCAGAAATAAGGCAGCTGAAAATTCAATTGACAAACTGAAAAATGCATTAGACTCTCAACAGCAGAATTGATCAAGCAGAGGAAAGAATTAGTGAGCTTGAAGAAAGGTCATATAAAAACACACTCAGAGGAGAAAGTAATACAAAATAATAAAGCATGTCTCCAATATATAAAACAGTCACAAAACAGTCAATTTAAGAGTCATTGGCCTTAAAGAGGAGGTAGAGAGAGATTGGGGTAAAAAAGTTTATTCAAAGAAATAACAACAGACAAATTTTCTGACTCAGAGCAAGATATCAATATCCAGGTATGAGAAAATCATAGAATGTCAAGCAGATCCAACCCAAATAAGACTAGCTCAAGGTATTTAATAATCACACTCTCAAAAGTCAAAGATCAAGAAGGATTCTAAAAGCAGCAAGACAAAAGAAACAAACTATAAAGGAGCTCTGATGTCTGGCAGTAGACTTCTGAGCTGAAACATTACAGGCCAGCAGAGAGCAGGATGACATGCAAAGTGACGCAGGAAAAAAAACAAAACAAAACAAACAAACAAACAAAAAACCTTCCATCCTAGAGTATTATATCCAGCAAAATATCCTTCAAACATAAAGGAGAAATAAAGACTTTTTCAGACAAACAAAAGCTGAGGGATTTTGTCAACACCAGGCCTATCCTACCAGAAATGCTGAAGGAAGTTCTTACGTCTGAAAGAAAAGGACATTAATGAACAACAAATCATCTGAAAGTATAAAACATACTGCTAATAGTAAGTACACAGACAAATCCAGAATACTCTAACACTGTAATTGCAATGTGGATACCACTTATATTTTGAATAGGAAGACTAAAAGAAAAACCTAACAAAAATAATAGCTATGACAACATTTTGGGACTAGAGTCAAAAACTTTACAAGTCTACCTGATATTCTATTGTATTGCAGCTGAGCTGGCACTCAAACCACAAGACAAAGTCCTTGCCACTCTTCGCTACCCTTTTTAAAGGCAGAGGAGCCTCACCCCATAGCCACTGACACCCCTGGCCACGAGGAGTACTACTTACTAGACTACCATTGATGTTCTCTTCAGGCCCAAGGCCTCTTAAATCAGCTTGTGTTGAATGCAGCCTGGCCTGGGACTCACCCTTCAGGACAGTGGGCTCCCCTCTAGCCCAGGGCATGTCCAGAAATGCCATACCAGGGTCAAGTCCTGGAATCGGGGACCCCAAGAACCCACTTGGTGCTCTACCCCGCTATGGCTGAGCTGGTACCTAAGGTGCAAGGCAAAGTCCCCTTTACTTTTCCCTCTGCTTGTTTCAAGAAAAAGGAGGTTTGCTCCATAGCCACCATAGCTGGTAATGTGCTGAGTCTCACCTGAAGCCAGCAAGTCTCAGAGGCTCACCTGCAGCCCTTGACGTAGTACTCGGGTGTCACTACTGGTTATTAAGGGCCCAAGGACTCTTCTGTTAGCAGTTGATGAATGCTGACAGGACTGGGTCTTTTTACTCAAGGCAGCAATTCCCTTCTGGCCCAGGGTGTGTCTAGAAATGTCATCTGGGAGCTAGGGCCTGGAAGGGGGGCCTCTTGACTGACCAGTGCACTATACTGCTGTGGCTGAGCTGGTATCCAAGATGCATGACAAAGTCCTCCCCACCTTCCCTCTCCTCTCCTCAAGCAGAAGGAGAGGGTCTCTTTTGGAGTCCTGAGCTGTGCAGCCTGAGTTTAGGGGAGAGGTGATTCCAGCACTTTCTTGGCTGCCCCAGCTGTGCCATGCCCCCCGCCCCTAGTCCACTGTCTCTGGGCCTCGTTCAGCCCTAGGACCCACCTATGAGTCTCAGTTCTTATGGCCTGGACTGCCTTTCAACTTTACTTAGAGACCGAGAGCACTTTTGGCCCTCAGTGGTTAGGTCTGCAGGCAGACCGTGATTCCACTCTGGTTAGGACAGATTGAAATGCTCCCTCTGTGATGAGTAGGTGTCAGCTGAGCTTGGTCCAGTTTTTTTTTTTTTTTTTTTTTTTTTTTTTCCTGCTTTAACAGAACAGCACTGAGTTCAATGCCTCACAGTTGTTGAGTTCTCCCTCCCCCCACACCCAAAGATGCTGTCAATACCACGCTGCTGCTTCTGGGGGTTTAGGGAGGGGTCGCATCAGTGATTCAGGACTGTTTTTTCTATCTCTTCAGTGCCTCTTTCAGTGATATGAAGTTAAAGCCAGCGATATGAAATTAAAATTGTGAGTGCTTACGTGATTTTTGGTTCTTGTAAGGTGTTTTTACTTTGTAGATAGTTGTTAATTTGGTGTCTTCGTGGGGGGGGACAATCAGTGGATCTTTCTATTTTGCCATATTGCTCCACCTCCTTCAGTCACAATGGAATATCACTAGCTGTATAAAAAGATGAAATCCTGTCATGTGTAGCAACATGGATGAGCCTGGAAGACAAACAGTATGTTAAGTGAAATAAAACATGCACAGAAAGACAACTATTGCATGTTCTCACTCAAATGTAGGGGCTAACAAATTAATCTCATGGAAGTAGAGAGTAGAATGGTGATTATCAGAGTTTGGGCAAGGTAGGGGGAAGGGGAATGAAAAGAGGTTGTATTCAGGCACAAAAATACAGTTAGAAAGAAGGAATAATCTCTAGTGATCCATAGCACATGAGGGTAACTACAGAGCAGTAATTTATTGTATATTTCAAAATAGCTAGAAGAGAAAGTTCCCAGCAGAAAGAAATGATAAATGTTTGAGGCGATGGATATTTCAATTACCCTGATGTGATTATTGCACGTTGCATATATCAAATTGCCACATGTATCCCACAAATATGTACATTATGTCTCAATAAAACATGTGCACAAAGAAGCATGTATAAGAATATTCACTGCAGCTTTGTTTGTAAAAAGTGGAAATTTCTAAACATCCTAGGTGTCTATCAATCAGAGAATAATATGTGGTTGTTTAAAGAATGTGCTATCTCTACACATTGTCTTGAATTATTCTCCAAGACACATTGTTCAGTGAAACAAAGCAAATTGTTCAGTGATATGTTGTGTTGTCCTGTGTACTCTGAGAAGTGGATGACAAGATAAGATTAAAGGTCATTTATGCTCCCTGTAGGTCTGTGACACACATTCTCCTGGCCACCACTGTCCACTACTTACACACACAGATCAACTTCTCTACTAAGGTTTGGGGAACATCCTCAGTTCAGGATGACTGTACATGTGCATTCATAGTTACAAGGGGGAAGAGAGTACTAGGAGGCAACAAAGTGAATCATCCGGGCTTCACACATATTTCTCCCTGCCCTCATTGTGTTGTGGTAACCTTATTCCCTCCTGATTGGAGCCTGCCAGTATGGTGACTCCTCTTCACACCTGCTAGCTGCTGAGTACCAGTCCCAAATGATGATAGGAGGTATAGGGAAGTTATAACGTGTAGTTCAATGGGGCATTTTCTGTGTTCCCCAAGAAGAGTGAACCAGAAAGTCTCTTTGGAGCCAAGACCTCCAACAGTGCAGAACACAGAGTTGTGAGTACAAAATCCACAATGGGTGATCAGAAGTGATGGTAAGTGGGGCCACTCTTGCCCCTACCGCTAGCTTCCTGGACCCATGTGTCCTCCTTACTGAGGTAAAGTCACCTTATAAGTTTTCTGATTTAATAAATACACTGGTTCCTGAAAGATGGCAGCCCATCCTCCCAGAGTGTTTCCTCTGAGTTGTGCTTCAGTTGTGCATTGAGATTATTCTAGCATTCTCTGAGAATGTCTGTCTCTGGATTTTGTAGCATGTGATATGACCAGTGGATCCCATAGTCAATGATGTGCCTACTTTTTCATATAATGGGCCCCCTCATCAGATGCTATGCCATGAGAAATCCCATGCCTGTCTATCGGGGTATTTCATACGCTCCTGAGTATTTCTGCTGGGTGAAGTGCTGCAGGCAAGGAAGGCAAATCTATAGCTGGGATAGGGATTAATCCCTGTGAACATGAACCACTGGCCCTTCCAGGATAGATGAGGCCCAATGTTTTCAAGTGTCCACAACAAGGAATAGTGTAACACTTGGGACTCAGAGTTGGTCCTAGTTGCTGGCAAGTTGAACACCCAGAGGCAGTAGACTATATATTGGTCTTGGTAAGTGGGGGTCCATACCATTGGACCTGTATGAAGCTTCCATTTCTGCCACCATGCACACTTTATTCATGTGCCCATTGCTGGTTTGGCAGTGGCTGACAAGGGCTGACTAATGTCAACTGGTTGAATCATTTTATTTATTTGATTTTCAATTCCTTTCCCATGGTATATACTTTGTGATGGATGTTAATGTATGGTCCAAAAATCTTCATACGTGGTTTCCATTCCAACATGGCAAACCACATGCTTCTATTTCAGACCTCGTTGTCTCTGATTTTTCAATCATTTTCTTTCTAGGCCCCAAGCTAGACAGCTAGGGTATTGTCCACTCCCCAGAAATCTGTATAAATCATTAATTTTAGATGTCAATTTGACGGGACTAAGAAACACATAGAAGCATCATGAAAAATTCTTTTGGAGTGTGCCTATTGAAATGGAGGGCATTTCAATAGAAGATTAGAATGTGTGTCTGAGTGGCCTAGCTGGAGAAGATCCATCCTTAATGTGAGTAGGCATCATCCAATTTGTCAGGGGCCCAGAGAGGGGGAAAAACCAACATGGAAAAGACCAATGTGTCATTCTATCTTCTGGAACTGGTATACACACTTCCTCTTCTGTCCTTGACAACTCCAGACTCTGGGGTCCTTAAATGCTAGGATTGACACCAGTGGAGCCCCAGGTTCTCAGGCCTTTGGCCTCAGACTGAGACTAAGAGTTACATCATCAATTTCCCTGGTCCTGAGGCGTTGGCACCTGGAGTGAGGCATGCTATCAGCATCCCAGGGTTTCCAGCTTCCCGACAGCCTGTCTCTGGACTTCCCAGCCTACATGATAATGTGATATAATCTTCCTAATAAATTTGCTCTTATATATTGATTGGTAGGGTTAATTCTAGGTGCCAATTATTTGGATTCCAACTATGAACTCAGGAACTGAGCAAATGGCCAGGAAATTAGTATTGGATAAATCTGGATTTACATTGGGTACATTGTGAGCTGACTTCAGCCAGGATTCCATTTATTACCTATTTCCCATGAACTCCTACTTTAAGAAACAGGCATTATACACATTTTGGGTTTCTGGGTATCAGTGTCAACTTTGAACCTGTGTCTAAAATTCCTTGAACTATTTGGTCATTCCATCCAGTGTCCTATATGGCCATAGATCCCTCTGTAGAAGAGAAGAATCATTATAGCATATACTTATCATGGTTTGCAGTGTCCTTACTCCTACAAAGCTAATCACCTCTTCAGTCAGTCGGTTTCAGATCAGAAAGTTGGCTCAGAACTGGAAACTGAGCAAGGAATTATAACTTTTTATTGGAGTGACTGCACTTCGCCCTCTGCTTCCCCATTTTTTCTTTTTTTCTGTTATACATGCTAAACACCACCTGTTTATTTTGCCCCTAGGAATACCATTATCTATTAGTCATCTTTACAATTCCCTGCAGATTAAGCCATATTCACTGCCCTTCTGAACTTTTTCATCATTATAGTAATTGTGGTCTCTGGGCCTATAGCAGCAAAGTGCCACAACATAGTTCTGTTACTCCAGGTATTCAAAAACACTATCAATACTGAGCTGTGCTCATTAATATGTGACCATTTCTCCCATCACCATCCCTGGCCTACAAGAAAGAGCTACCCTCAAATTTCCTAGTGATTTCAGTGCTCCTCCCACTAGTGCATTCCTCATGGCTTTGGTGAATCAGTTGTTCTCTAGGCCCGCTGAAGAAACACAATCCTCTCAAGTGTCTTTTAGCTTTAAATAATCTATCCATTCCAGCATTCTCACCTCCTTCAGCTTCTTTATTCTTTCTTATATCTTCTTTCCAGGGGAACTCAGGCATTTCTATTTCACTGAGATTTGGCCATTTTCTTCAGGGTTTTTAGAACCATCCAGCTGTAAATTTTCACCATTTCCTGGGGCTCTTGCTGGTGTATTTACTCCCATACCCTGAGGAAGCACCCCCAAGTCAAAGAATTCTTGCATATTCAGCCTTATATTTTAATCTGCTTAACTAATCCCTCACAAGACACACTTCCAAGGACACTCCTCTGCTTTCTGCCAGTATATGCCAGCTAATCTTTGTAATTTGTGAGGTCTATAGTCTCTTTCTTTCCATATTAGGCCCAGAATGTCACCATTTGCATTATGCTGAGATTCAACCTTATTTTTCATCCTGGTATCCAAGGTCAGAGGTAAGGGTAGCTTATGAGTGGTCATCTGCTGCCTCATGCGGGTGAAAATCCTGCAGCATTTTCCACAAAGTGGAATTTCTAGTCCTTACAAGGAGAGGATGGGCCACTTCTGCATGCTCAGAGGGTCCAAGGTGGTTACAGAGGCAACTTCCTCCAGGGTGACCATCTTGATGATCTCTTCAGAGTTTTTAGAATCTCAATCTTGCCTTGGATTGACATTCAAACATTTCTGGAGCTCTATAATCTCATAATTGCATCTTCAGACTGCCTATTAACAGTGTCTTCTCTTCCAATATAGGTGATAAAGACCTCTTTATATCCTACAATGAGGCTCTCTGGTTCTCACATTTACTATTAACTGACGGTTACCAGCTCTCAGTCTTTCATTTTTCTTTTGCAAGCATCAATACAACTGAGCAATTACCAGCCAATTACACTTTTTTCGTAGACATATTCCTACCAATAGTTTCCAGATATCAGCATCACTGTACCTATCACAGTGTTCTCCTGAATAGGAATATGTGCCCGAGTCACCACAGTCGAAATCTTTAGAACCATTTGTGCTTTGAGGCATCATCTTGTGTTATGTGCCCCACCCATGAATAAAGATGCCATCCTCTTTGCCTGCAGAGAAGTAGATGAGCCAGTTCCAAATCCTATCTTTGCACCTGTTTTCCAAACCAGTCCTTGTACTATTTGAATCTTTCAAGAAGCAGACAAGAAGGCTGTATTAAACATGCAAGTATTTAAAAGGGGAGATGTTTGCATGAGGAAAATATGGAGGGGTTAATGTAAAACTGAGGAAATCATCAATCATGAAGCAAATCTGAGCCTGAGAGGATAGAGAGAAATTTGAGTGGAAGTGTATTAGACTACCCTGTAGTCTATGAAACGTTTGGAAAAGTCCTCAGGAAGTCTTCAGTCATTAGTTGGTTCTCAGAACTAAGTTCTATGTCTCTCAAGAATAATTATTCCTCAAGAACAAGTTCCAGGATAGGTCCAAGATGGCTTACTAGAAATGCTGGACAACAGTTATCCTCAGAAAGAAGAACCAAAGTCACACGTGAATAATCATAACTTGAATAAACTATCAAGGGGAAAGTATTGTAGCCTAGTGGAAAACTAATGGGAATAAGCTGGGGCACAGAAAAAGAAGGTAGCAAGAGGCTGGCAGGGATTGTCTAGGCATCCCAAGCGACTTGACATTTCATCAAAGTGGTAGGTTGGAATGATCTGGGTCCTCTTGGCTCTGTGGCAGACCACTGGTATCCAAACTAAGAGAGTTCCTCTGCCCATATAGACCCAAACACTAATGTTGGTGGTGATTTAGGGATTGCTTGAGGTCTTTATACCACACTACCAACTCCCTCCCCATTGCTCTCCCTCCCCAGGACCAGAACTGTGGCTGCGGGTGCCATACTACAGGCATAGTCCTCAGGGGAGCATTTTCTGCCCAGGGAACCTCAGCCTCTGTCTGTCCACATTACAGGAACCACCCCCTTCCACAGCCATTCCCCAGGGCCCACACAGATTGCCACAGTTGCACAGGGGTGGCCAGACCCAGGGGAGCTACAGAATTTTCAGTGGTCTAGCCTTTGGACTGGTGCTTATAAAGGAAGGGAGAGTATAATGCAGTGAGGGAACAATTTTTGGGACAAAGGAAAGCAGCTCATGCATTTTCCAGTGCACAAGAGCTCCTTGCTTGTGAGCTCTCAGGGATGGTGTCACTTCCAGCAGAGACACAGGGGCTGTGCTACACTCTGCAAAGGAGGAGTGTAGTTTCATTGCAGCTGCCAAGTGGCCTCAGTGCTCAAGCCAAGGCAGGGAGAGGGGCACTTCTCCTCTCCTCCCCGCTACTGGCACAGACAGAACCATGGCTGCTTCCATGGGAAATTGACCTGGGCATGCTGGGGGACAGCATTTCTGGGGCTGCTAGGGGCAAATGCTAGGTCCTGCTCCTCCTATGAAAGATACGTGCTCCTACTGGCAGTGTGGCCACCAAGCTGCATGAAAGGTGCCTCCCAACCTCTTACATGTGGTGGCAGCATTCATGCAGGGAGAGCAGGAGAGCTGGTGGCTGTGTGTTTTGGTCTGATGGAATAAGTTCATCACAGCCATTTTGGCAGTGAGCTCTGGGACAGGTATTGTTCATGGCTCTCAACTACACTGCAGCCTAGAGATAGATGGACTTTAAATTAGGAACAGTTACTAAGGAAAACAACGTTCATTATGTAATGATAAAGGGATCAATTCAAGAAGAAGATATAACAGTCCTAAATATATATGCACTCAATGCTGGAGTACCCAGATTCATAAAGCAAATGCTACTAGACCTGGAAAAACTATACAAATACATCAAAACTAAACAACCTGCTTCTGCATGATCTTTGGGCCAATGATCAAATTAAGACAGAAATCTGAAATGTTTTGTAATGAATGAAAATGGAGGCACAGTATAACAAAACCTCTGGGATAAAGCAAAAGCAGTGCTGAACATCTACATTAAAATAATAGGAAAGTCACAGCTCAACAATCTGATATCACTCATCCAGAATAATGCTCATCAAGAAAAAAGAAACAAACCAAACCCAACGCTAGCAGAAGAAATAAAAAGATCAGAGCAGAATGAAATGAAAATGAAAACAATAAAAATACAAAGTGATATGATTTGGATCTGCATCCCTGCCAAAATCTCATGTCAAATTTTAATCCCCTATGTTGGAGGTGGGGTCTGGTAGGAGGTGATTGGATCATGGGGGAAGATTTCTCTTTTGGTGCTGTTCTGATGATAGTGAGTGAGTTCTTGTGAAATCTGGTTGTTTAAAGTGTGTAACATCTCCCCTCTCTCCCCTGGTCCTGTTCCTGCCATGTAAGATGCCTGCTCCCACTTTTCCTTTCACCATGAGTAAAAGGCTCCCTGAGGCCTTCCCAGAAGCAGATGCTGCCATGCTTCCTGTACAGCCTGCAGAATCATGAGCCAATTAAACTTCTTTTCTTTATAAATTGCTCAGTCTCAGGTATTTCTTTATAGCAATGTGAAAATGGACTAATGCAGAAAATTGGCACTAAGGAGAAGGGCATTGCTATAAAGATACCTGAAAATGTGGAAGCAGCTTTGTAATTGGGTAATGAGCAGAGATTGGAACAGCTTGGAGGGCTCAGAAGAAGATGATGGAAAATTTGGTACTTCCTAGAGACTTGTTGAATGGTTATGATGAAAATGCTGATAGTGATGTGGACAGTGTCCTGGCTGAGAAGGTCTCAGATGGAAATGAGGAATATATTGGGAACTGGAACAAAAGTCACTTTTGTTATGTTTTAGCAAAGAATTTGGAGGCATTGTGCCTTTGCCCTAGGGATCTGTGGAACTTTGAACTTGAGAATGATGACTTAGGGTATCTGTTAGAATAAATTTGTAAGCAGCAAAGCATTCAAGGTATGGCCTGGCTGCTACTAACAACCTATGTTCATATGTGTGAGCAAAGAAGCGATCTCAAACTTGAACTTACATTTAAAAGGGAAGTAGAGCATAAAAGTTAGAAAAATTGGCAGCCTGGCCATGTTGCAGAAAAGAAAAGCCCACTTTCAGGGCAGGAGCAGGCTGTGGGAATTTGCATAAGTAAAGAGGAGTCAAGTACTGATACCAAAAACAATGGGGAAAAGACCTTGAAGGCAATTCAGAGACCTTCACAGCAGCCTCTCTCATCATAAATCTGGAAGCTCAAGAGTACTGAATGGTTTTGTGGGCCAGGCCCAGGGCCTCACCATCCTGTGCAGCCTTGGGACACTGCCACTGCTCCTTGTGTCCCAGCTGCTCCAGCTCCAGCTCCAGCTCCAGCTGTGACTCAAAGGGGCCCAGGTACACCACAAGCTGCTACTTCATAGGGTGTACGCCATAAGCCTTGACAGCTTCCATGTGGTGTTAAGCCTGTGGGTGCACACAGTGCAAGACATAAGGCTTGGGAGCCTCCGCCTAGATTTCAGAGGATGTATGGAAAAGCTTGGATGTCCAGGGAGAAGCCTGTGACAGGGGCAGAGCCTTCATGGAGAACCTATGCTAGGGGAGTATGGAGGAAAAATGTATGTGGGGTTGAAGTCACCTCTCCACAAAGTCCCCAATGGGGCACTGCCTAATGGGCTGTGAGAAGAGGACCACTGTCCTCCACACCCCAGAATGGTACATCCACCAACAGCTTGCACCCTGTACCTGGAAATGTTGTAGGCACTCAAACCAGCCTGTGAAAGCAGCTGTGGGGACTGAATCCTTGGAAGCTCCAAGGGTAGAACTGCCCAAGGCTTTGGGAGTCTACCCCTTGCACCAGGATGCCCTGGATATGAGACATGGAGTCAATGGAAATTATTCTGGAATTTTAAGATTTAGTGACTTCCCTGCTGAGTTTCAAACTTGCATGGAGCCTGTAGCCCCTTTCTTCTGGCCAATTTCTCCCTTTTGGAATGGGAATATTTACCCAATGACATTGCATTTTGGCAGTAACTAACTTGTTTTTTATTTTACAGGCTCATAAGTGGAAGGTATTAGCTTTGTCTCAGATGAGACTTCAAACTGTGGATTTTTGAGTTAATGCTGGAGTAAGTTAAGACTTTGGGGGACTGTTGGGAAGGCATAATTGTATTTCACAATGTAGAAGGACATGAGATTTGGGAAGGGCTAGAGGTGAGGTGATGTGGTTTGGATCTGTGTCCCTGCCCAAATCTCATGTCAAATTGTTACCCCAATGTTGGAGGTGGGGCCTGGTGGGAGGTGATTGGATCATGGGGGCAGATTTCCCCTTTGGTGCTGTTCTTATAATAGTGGGCATATTCTCATGAGATCTGGTCGTTAAAAAGTACGTAGCACCTCCCCACCCCCTCGGTCCTGTTCCTGCCATGCAAGATGCCAGTTCCTGCTTTGCCTAAAATGCCATGAGTAAAAGCTCCCTGAGGCTTCTCCAAAAGCAGATACTGCTATGTTTCCCATACAGCCTACAAAATGATGAGCCAATTAAAACTACTTTGTTTGTAAATTACTCAGTCTTAGGTATTCCTTTAGAGCAATGAGATAACCAACTAATATACCAAGGGTCAACAAAATGAGAAATTGGTTGTTTGTAAAGGTAAACAAAATTGATAGGCTAACCAAGAAGAAAGAAGATTCAAATTGGCACAATCAGAAATGTAAAATGAGACATTACCACTCATATCACAGAAATACAAAAGATGATCAAAGAACGTCTCTATTCTCACAAACTAGAAAATCTAGAGGAAATGGTTAAGTCCTGGAAACATACAACCTTACAAGATAAAACTAGGAAGAAATATGAATCCTTAACAGACTAATATCTAGTGAGATTGAGATTGAATCAGTCATAAAGAATCTTCCAGCAAAAAATGGTACAGGACCATTTTCTGGAACCACAGCCAAATTCAACCTGACATATGAAGAATAACTGGTAGCAATCCTATGGAAACTGTGCTAAAAATATGAGGAAGAGGAATATCCCTAATTCATTTTATGATTCCAGTATCACCCTGATACCAAAGTGAGACCAGGATGCAACAAAAACAACAAAACTACAGACCAATATCCCTCATGAAGCCAGATGCAAAAATCTTCAACAAAAGACTAGCAAACTGAATCCAACAGCACATTAAAAAGATAATATACAACAACCAAGTGGATTTTATTCCAGAGATGAACAATGCTCAACATATGGAAATCAATAATTGTAATTCATGACTTAAATAAAATTAAAGACAAAAATCATATAAGCATCTCAATGGATGCCAGAAAACATTTGATAAAATTCAACATCCCTTCATAATATACATCCTCAACAAACTAGGCATAGGAGGAACATAGCTCAAAGTAATGAAAGCTGTATATGAAAACCCACAGCAAACACCACATATCACACTGAAGAGGGAAAGGTTGAAAGCATCCTTGCTAAGAACTGGAACAAGGCAAGGATGCCTACTTTCACCCCCCTATTCAACATGGCACTGGAAGTCCTAGCCAACACAATCAGGCAAGAGAAAGAAATAAAAAGTATCCAAATTGGAAAAGATGATGGCAAATTATCTCTGCTTGCTGATGATATAATCTTTTGTTTTCAAATCTTATTTTTATTAGCTTATTGAATTACTTTAAGGTGAACATTCTTGTGACCAACATAAGTCAAGAAATTCAAGTTTACCAGCCACCCCAGAAGCCTTTACATGTGCCCCATCCCAATTACAGCACTCTCTTTCCCTTAAAAAATAACAACTATCTTAAATTTTATAAAGTTATCACTTCCGTGCATTTTAAAAGCTTTTATCACCTAAGTGTGCATCATTAAATATTATAGTGTAATTGGCCCATATTAAAATGTATATGTTTCAGTCACTTTTAATCTCAAGCTCCCTCTTTGTGCCTCCTTTTTTTCTTAAAATTTATACCAGCCCATTTGAATTTTAGAATTTCCCAAAGTAGAATCTTATGCCTAGAAAACCCTAAGGGCGCCTCCAAAAAACCCCTTGATTTGATTAATGAACTTAGTAAAGTTTTAGGATACAAAATAAACATACAAAAATCTGTAGCATTTCTAAACACCAATAAAAATCAAGCGGAGAACCAAATTAAGAAGTCAATTCCATTTACATTGGCTACAAAAAAATAAAATACCTAGTAATACATTTAACCAAAAAGGTGAAAGATCTCTACAAAGAAAACTATAAAACACTGATGAAAGAAATTGTAGATGGCACAAACAAGTGGAAAAATATCCCATGTTCCTGAATTGAAAGAATCAATATTGTTACAGTGATCATACTTCCTAAAGCAATCTACAGATTCAGTGCAATTCCTATCAAAATACCAATGTCATTTTTCATAGAATTGGAAAAAATTACTCTAAAATGTATATGGGACCAAAACATAGTCTGCATAGCCAGAGCAATCCTAAGCAACAAGGACAAAGCTAGAGGCATCATATTACATGACTTCAAATTATAATACAATGCTATAGTAACAAAAACAGTATGGTACTGATATAAAAATAGATACATTGATCAGTGGAACAGAATGGATAACTCAGAAATAAAACCACATACCCTCAGCCAACTCATCTTTGACAAAGTTGACAAAAACATACACTAGGGAAAGGACACCCTATTCAATAAATGGTGCTGGAAAAGTTAGATTGCCACATGCAGAAGAATAAAACTGGACTTCTATCTCTCAACATATACAAAAATTAACCAAGATGGATTAAAGGCTTAAATGTACAACATGAAACTATGAAAAGTCTAGAAGAAAATCTAGGAAAAACTCTTCTGGACATTGGCCTAGGCAAATAATTCATGACTGAGACCCCAGAAGCAAATGAAACCATAAGAAAAATAGACACGTGGGATTTAATTAAGCCAAATAGCTAAACCAAGCAAAAGAAATAATGATCAGAGTGAACAGACAACCTAAAGAATGGGGGAAAATATTTGCAAACCATGCATTTGACAAAGGACTAATATCCATTATCTACAAGGAACTTGGACAATTCAACAATGAAAAAAATCCATTAAAATGTGAGCAGACCTTTTACAAAAGAAGACATACAAGTGGCTAACAAGTATATGAAAAAGCCCAGCAACACTAATTATCAGAGAAACACAAATTAAAACCATAAGGTACCATCTGACACTAGTCAGAATGGCTATTACTAAAAAGTCAACAAATAACAGATGTTTGTGAGGATGGGGAGAAAAGGGAACATTTATACACTGTTGGTGGGAATGTAAATTTGTACAGTCTCTAAGGAAAGCAGTATGGCGATTTCTCAAAGAGCTAAAAATAGAACTGCCATTCAATCTAGCAAGCCCACTACTGGATATCTACTCAAAGGAAGATAAGTTATTATATTAAAAAAGACATCTGCACACGTATGTTTTTGACAGCACTATTTACAATAGCAAAGACATGAAATCAACCTAACTTGTCCATCAGTGGACAACTGGATGAAGAAAATGTGATGGAATACCACTTAGCCATGAGAAAACATAAAATTATGTCTTTTGTGTAAACCTGGATGGAAATGGATGCCATTATCTTAAGTGAAATAACTCAGAAAGTCAAATACCAAATGTCCATATATTAGTGGGAGCTAAAAAATGTGTACACATGGACATAAAGCCTGGAATACTAGACACTGGATACTCAGAAAGATTGCAGGGTGAAAGCAGAGTGTGGTATGATTAATTACCTACTGAGTACAGCATACATTATTCAGATGACGTTTACACTAAAAGTCCATACTTCATCACTATGCAACATATCCATGTAACAAAACTGCACTCGTACCCCCTAAATCTATAAAAGTAAATACATAAAGATGTAAAAAATAAGAAAAAAAGAACAAGTCCCTGCCACACTTGGTCATTGGCTCAGATAAGCCAATGGGACATTTGCCTTCGACACCAACACAGAAATGCATTTACAAGCACAGCAGCTGACGTCTTTTGTCAATTACACTCTCTATAGGCAGAGTTTTGCAAGGAGCATTATTGTGGCCATTACATGTGTACTCCTAAGGATGCTATTACTGTTAAAAATACTCTTCAGAAAAATACGGCTATTTCTAATTATACATCTAAATGTATGTACAGGCATGGGAAAAAAGGTGTGTAGGAGACATACTAAGCTAACAAGAGTGGTTACATATGGTTGGAGGGGTGGA
This sequence comes from Theropithecus gelada, assembly GCF_003255815.1. Classification (NCBI taxonomy): domain Eukaryota; kingdom Metazoa; phylum Chordata; class Mammalia; order Primates; family Cercopithecidae; genus Theropithecus; species Theropithecus gelada. The sequence continues at coordinate 8,375,905 of NC_037689.1, read as the reverse complement.
AGGTGGCATGCATAATGGATAGTCCAGAAGGATTAACAGATTTAATTGTTCCGTTTAAAATTTAAACATAAAATTATATTGACTCATGTATTAATTGTAGAAGGAAAAATATAAATATTTTTAAAGTAGAAAATCCAAACCTAGGTAACATTTTTGAAACAGTGGAGGAGAAAGATGTGATTATACAAGACCAATGCCTTACCACTTGGCCACCACACCTGATAAAAGATGTTCTTATAATGGCACGATCTTGCTTATTGATCTTTGTTATTTATTTAAATGATGAGAGAGAATTGAGCTTCTTTAAGTGCTGATTAGAGGGAACAGGTATAGAAAAGAGACAGAGAATAGTGAAGCGCAAAGAGATGAATGATAGGAGACATTTCCTGATAAGGTAGAGAAAAATGGGATCTGGTACAGAGTTGTAGGCATTGGCCTTTGGTCAGAGTGAGAAATCCTCTTCCATTGCAATGGGAGAGAAGGATAAGAAGATGTTTCAGATGAAGTGTAATTCCTACATCCTAGAGGATGTTAAGAGATTTCCCATACAATGACCTTTACTGATCCTTGAGATATGAGATAGAGTGATCTTTTAAGAGTGAAGAGGCAAACAGGAGCCCATGGTCAAAAGTTTCAGGAGAAATGAACAGGCTCAGAAGAGTTCTTGCATAAATTGAAAAGATTTGCTGACATGTGATCCATATTGTATGATTGTTTAGCATAGTGGAAAATCCACTTGCAATTGGTGATCACAAATCTAGACTGGAACCAGTATGACTGGCTGTGTAATTTTATCCAGGTGGGTGAGAAAGTTCCAACGAAGGTAAGACAGGATAGATGTTTGGGTTCATTTAAGGTTCTGTGTTGCTGAGTGGGTGTGACAGTGAAGATATGGAGAATAAGGAAGTCTTATGTATTAATGAGAGAGTGAATGAAAAACAGAAGGGTGGAATTCTAGACAAGATTTTTTCAAGATGTTGAGGATAAAGCATCAAAAAATGGTGAAGTAGGCAGCTCCAAGCACCTGTCTCTCCACAGTAACACTGAAAATTAAGCAGAAGTTGTTAAAACAAAGTTTGTCAGACACTGGCAAACAGCCAAAGTTTTATAGCAATAAAAACAAAATGTGGTGAATCAAAAAGTAAGCAAACTTGAAATGGTAGGAAAGCTTTGTAGTGTTTACTTCACATTGCCCCACCCTCTCCATGGCTCTGCAGCCATTTTAAAGATGGTAGCCTGTGTTGCTAGTGTGAAACCCTGATTCCAGATTCTAGAAGGAGCAGAACAGATCATACTCACAAATCATTCCATTTGTCCGTCCCAACCTTCTGGGAGCTGCCTTAAGGAGTGACACAGGCACCCATCTCTGTTTCACTAACGTAGAATCCACTAAGTGTGGGAAAGCAGCAGTCGTTGCTGAAAAACATTGTGCAGATAACTAAAACCTGAAGCTTCTTTGGGCAAAATGCTATGGTTGAGACATACAGTAGACTTCCTAAAGACTCACAGAAAAAGTCAGGGAGAGCCTGTTTGAAAAGTTAGGGCATTGGATTGAAGGGGAAAAAAAAGGAGGGTTTATATCCAAAATATATATGAAACTCAATCTACTCATTAACAAGAAAACGAATCATTGAATTGAAAAATGGGCAAGGGACTCGAGTTGACATTTCTCAAAAGAAGACATACACATGGCCAACAGATATATCAAATAATGTTCAACATCACAAATCATCAGATAAATGCAATTAAAAGTGTAATAAGATATGATCTCATACATGTTAGAATGCCTATTATCAAAAAATTGAAAGATAAGGGTTGATGAGGATGTGAAGAAAAGGGAAAAATTGTATGCTGCTGGTGGGAATGTAAATTAGCACCGCCATTTTGGGAAATAGTATGGAGGTCCCCCCAAAAATGAAATATAGAATTATTGAATGATCTTGCTATCCCCTTCTGGATCTATAGCCAAGCAAATGAAGTCTGTATGTCAAAGAGATGACTGCACTACCATGTTCGTTGCATTATTATTCACAATAACCAAGGAAAGGAAACTTCAGTGCCCATCAGCACATGAATAAATTTTTAAAGTGTGGTATGTATATACCATGAAATAGTATTCAGCCATAAAAAAGAAGGAAATCTTGTCAGTTGTAAGAACATGAATGACTCTACAAGATGGTATGCTAAGTGCAATATGTCAGGAGGAGAAAGACAAATATGGCACAGTTTCTTTTATATGTGGAACCTCAAAAAGTCAAACTCATGGAAGTAGAGAGTAGAATGGTAGTTACAAGAGGCTTGAAGTGGGTGTATGGGGAAAGGGAAACGTTGGTCAAAGGGTGCAAAATTTCAGTTAGACATGAGGATTAAGCTCTGGTGATCTATTGCACAGAATGGTAACTACAGTTAATAATAATGTATTACATACTTGAAAATTATTTAAGGACTGAACTTAAATGATCTCATTACGAAGAAATAATAAATATGTGAAGTGATGGATATTTAATTAGATCATTTAATTAGATCATTCCACAATATATACCTGCATGGATGGAAGCATCACATTGTACCCCATAAATGTAGGCAATTTTTATTTGAAAATTAAAAATATGAAAAAAATGTAAAAATGGATTAAGTTCTCTAACCAAAAGAGATTGCCAGAATAATTTTTTTTAAAGCCATGATGAATTATATGCTTCCAACAAAAGACACACTGTAGATTCCAAAACGCAAACAAGTTGAAGGTGAAATGAAGCAAAAAGTGATTCCAAGCAAACAGCAAAGAAAAGAGAGCTGGGGTAGCTATACTAATATCAAGCATTTTGGAACTGAGTAAAAAATTGTCACAAGAGACATGGAGGGACATTATACAGTGATCAAAGGATAAATTTATCTGGAAAATATGCCATTGACAAACATAGGTGTACTTAATAACAAAGATCCATGATATATGAAGCAAAAATTGACCATTTTAAAAGAAAAAAATATAGAGTGTTCTAAAACAATAGTTGAAGGTTTCAAACCTCATGTTCAATTATTAAATGGAAGACACATAACAGCATAAACCAACTAGATATAACAGATATATACAAAATAATCCACTCAATAGCCGCACAATGCACATTATTTTCAAGTACATATGCAGTGTTCTCAAGCATAGGACATATGTTAAGCCACAAGACCTATGGCATAGGACTATGGTAGACCTCAATGAATTTATTTATTTATTTATTTATTTTTATTTTTATTTTTTTATTTTTTATTATACTTTAAGTTCTAGGGTACATGTGCATAACATGCAGGTTTGTTACATATGTATACTTGTGCCATGTTGGTGTGCTGCACCCATCAACTCGTCAGCACCCATCAACTCGTCATTTACATCAGGCATAACTCCCAATGCAATCCCTCCCCCCTCCCCATGATAGGCCCCGGTGTGTGATGTTCCCCTTCCCGAGTCCAAGTGATCTCATTGTTCACTTCCCACCTATGAGTGAGAACATGCGGTGTTTGGTTTTCTGTTCTTGTGATAGTTTGCTAAGAATGATGGTTTCCAGCTGCATCCATGTCCTACAAAGGACACAAACTCATCCTTTTTTATGGCTGCATAGTATTCCATGGTGTATATGTGCCACATTTTCTTTTTTTTTTTTTTTTAATTTATTTATTAATATTATACTTTAAGTTGTAGGGTACATGTGCATAACGTGCAGGTTTGTTACATATGTATACTTGTGCCATGTTGGTGTGCTGCACCCATCAACTCGTCAGCACCCATCAACTCGTCATTTACATCAGGTATAACTCCCAATGCAATCCCTCTCCCCTCCCCCCTCCCCATGATAGGCCCCGGTGTGTGATGTTCCCCTTCCTGAGTCCAAGTGATCTCATTGTTCAGTTCCCACCTATGAGTGAGAACATGCGGTGTTTGGTTTTCTGTTCTTGTGATAGTTTGCTAAGAATGATGGTTCAGTGACAGACTGGATTAAGAAAATGTGGCACATATACACCATGGAATACTATGCAGCCATAAAAAAGGATGAGTTTGTGTCCTTTGTAGGGACATGGATGCAGCTGGAAACCATCATTCTTAGCAAACTATCACATTTTCTTAATCCAGTCTGTCACTGATGGACATTTGGGTTGATTCCAAGTCTTTGCTATTGTGAATAGTGCCGCAATAAACATACGTGTGCATGTGTCTTTATAGCAGCATGATTTATAATCCTTTGGGTATATCCCCAGTAATGGGATGGCTGGGTCATATGGTACATCTAGTTCTAGATCCTTGAGGAATCGCCATACTGTTTTCCATAATGGTTGAACTAGTTTACAATCCCACCAACAGTGTAAAAGTGTTCCTATTTTTCCACATCCTCTCCAGCACCTGTTGTTTCCTGACTTTTTAATGATCGCCATTCTAACTGGTGTGAGATGGTATCTCATTGTGGTTTTGATTTGCATTTCTCTGATGGCCAGTAATGATGAGCATTTTTTCATGTGTTTGTTGGCTGTATGAATGTCTTCTTTTGAGAAATCTCTGTTCATATCCTTTGCCCACTTTTTGATGGGGTTGTTTGTTTTTTTCTTGTAAATTTGTTTGAATTCTTTGTCGGTTCTGGATATTAGCCCTTTGTCAGATGAGTAGATTGCAAAAATTTTCTCCCATTCTGTAGGTTGCCTGTTCACTCTGATGGTAGTTTCTTTTGCTGTGCAGAAGCTCTTTAGTTTAATGAGATCCCATTTGTCAATTTTGGCTTTTGCTGCCGTTGCTTTTGGTGTTTTAGACATGAAGTCTTTGCCCATGCCTATGTCCTGAATGGTACTACCTAGGTTTTCTTCTAGGGTTTTTATGGTATTGGGTCTAACATTTAAGTCTCTAATCCATCTTGAATTAATTGTCATATAAGGAGTAAGGAAAGGATCCAGTTTCAGCTTTCTACTTATGGCTAGCCAATTTTCCCAGCACCATTTATTCAATAGGGAATCCTTTCCCCAGTTCTTGTTTCTCTCAGGTTTGTCAAAGATCAGATGGCTGTAGATGTGTGGTATTACTTCTGAGGACTCTGTTCTGTTCCATTGGTCTATATCTCTGTTTTGGTACCAGTACCATGCTGTTTTGGTTACCGTAGCCTTGGAGTATAGTTTGAAGTCAGGTAGCGTGATGCCTCCAGCTTTGTTCTTTTGACTTAGGATTGTCTTGGCGATGCGGGGTCTTTTTTGGTTCCATATGAACTTTAAAGCAGTTTTTTCCAATTCTGTGAAGAAACTCATTGGTAGCTTGATGGGGATGGCATTGAATCTATAAATAACCTTGGACAGTATGGCCATTTTCATGATATTGATTCTTCCTATCCATGAGCATGGTATGTTCTTCCATTTGTTTGTGTCCTCTTTTATTTCACTGGACCTCAATGAATTTAAAAAGAATGATCTCATACAAAATGTCTTGTCTGACCACAACTGAAAGTAAAAATCAGTAACTAAAGGAAAACTGGAAAAAATCACAAATATTTGGAAAGTAAACAACACATGCTGAAACAATAAATGGATTAAATAAGAAATCACAAAGCATATTAGAAAATAGGAAGAAATGAAAATGAGAAAAAATCATGATAAAAAGCATAGGTTGCCATGAAGTCAATGCTCAGAGGGAAATTTATGTGGTATGTAATATAAATGTCTACATTACAAAAAAGAAAGATTTCAAGTGAACAACCTAACTTTATACATTGAGAAACTATAAAATGAAGAGAAAACTAAATCTAAAGCTAGTAGAAGGAAAGAAATAACCAAGAATAGAATGGAGAGAAATGAAATAGAAAGTTAAAAAAACAACAGAATTGTAGCTCAACTTACAACTTAAGAAAAGAAAAGACACAAATAACCATAAATTGAAATGAAAGTGAGAACATCACTACAGACATTACAGAAATAAAAATGATTATAAGAGAACACTATGAACAATTGTATGTCAACAAATTAGATAATCTGGATTAGAGAAATCCCTAGAAGCACATAAATTACTTAAACTGACTCACAGAGAACGAGAAAACCTCAAAAGACTTATAACAAGTATAAACATTGAATCAGTAATCAAAAACCTCTCAAGAAAGAAAACTCCAAGCCAAGATGGCTTCACTCATGAATTCTACCAAATATTTAAAACATAGTTAACACCAATTCTTTAAAACTTTTTCAAAACATTGGAAGATGACAGAACACTTCTTAACTCATTCTATGAGGCCAGCCTGCATTACCCTGACACCAAAAGCAGATACTGGGATCATAAAAAAGAAAACTATAGACCAATATCCCTTATTAATATGGATGAAAAAAAGTCAGCAAAAGAGTAGCAAATTGAATCCAACAGAGTATTAAAGGAATTGTATACCATGACTAAATTGAATGTGTTCCAGAAATTCAAGGGTATTTCAACATACAAAAATCAATCAACATAATGCACGACATTTATATAATGAAGAAAAACCACGTTGGGAACAGGCCCCCCAAAATCTGGCCATAAACTGGCCCCAAAGCTGGCCATAAACAAAATCCCTGCAGCACTGTGACATGTTCATGATGGCCATAATGCCCACGCTGGAAGGTTGTGGGTTTACTGGAATGAGGGCAAGGAATACCTGGCCCACTCAGGGCGTAAAATAGCTTAAAGGCATACTTAAACCATAAGCAGTAGCATGACCAATTTGTGCCTCAAGGACATGCTCCTGCTACAGATAACTAGCCCAACCCATCCCTTTATTTCGGCCCTTCCCATAAGGGATACTTTTAGTTAATCTAATATCTATGGAAACAATGCTAATGACTAGCTTGCTGTTAATAAACACGTGAGTAAATCTCTGTTTGGGGCTCTCAGCTCTGAAGGCTGTGAGACCCCTGATTTCCCACTTCACACCTCTATATTTCTGTGTGTGTGTCTTTAATTCCTCTAGTGCCACCACTGGGTTAGGGTCTTCCCGACCAAGCTGGTCTTGGCAAAACCACGATCATGTCAATGGATTCAGAAAATGTGTTAAAAATCTATCATGCTTTTATGATAAAAACATGCAGCAAACTAGAAAATAATGGAAGCTTCCTCAATATTATAAAGGGCATTTATGACAAACTCACAGCTAGGATCATACCCAAGGGTGAAAGATTGTTTCCCCTAAGATTAGGAACAAGACAGGGATACCCACTTTAACCACTTCTATTCAACATACTACTGGAAGTTCCAGGAAGAGCAATCAGGTAAGATACAAGAGTAAGTAATCCAAATTCCGAAAGAGCAAGTAAAATTATCTGTATTCACAGATGATAAGGTCTTATATAGAGAAATTCCTAAGAAAAGTCCACAAAATTGTAAGGCTAATAAATTCAGGAAAGTTGAGGATACGAGAAAAACACACAAAAATCACTTTTGTGTTTGCACACTAGTATCAGAATCTGAAAAGGAAATTAGTAAACCAATTCCATTTAAAATAGCATCCAAAAGAATACAATACTTACAAATAAATTTAATCAAGGAGGTGAAAGACTTGCACACTGAAAACTACAGAAGATTACTGAAAACAACAAAAGAAAACCTAAATAAATGGAAAACTATCTCATGTGTATGGCCTGGAAGACTTAATATTGTAAAGATGACAATATAGGTCGGGCAGGGTGGCTCACGCCTATAATCCTAACATCTTGGGAGACTGAGGTGGGTGGATCACTTGGGGCCAGAAATTTGAGACCAGCCTGGCTAACATGGTGAAACCCAGTCTCTACCAAAAATACAAAAAATTAGCTGGGCATGGTGGCAGGCACCTATAATCCCAGCTACTCGGGAGGCTGAGGCAGGAGAATCGCTGGAACCCAGAAGGCAGAGGTTGCAGTGAGCCGAGATGGCGCCATTACATTCCAGCCTAGGCAACAAGAGCAAAACTGCATCTCGGGGGTTGGGGGGGGCGCGGAGAAAAACAAAACAAAACAAAACATTACTACCCAAGGCAATCTACAGAGTCAATGCAATAGCTATCAAAGTAGCAATAGGATTTTTTATTTTTGCAGAAATGGAAAAGCCAATCCTAAAATTCCCATTGAACTGTAAGGGGATCCCAATTCTCCCAAATATTCTTGAGCAAAAGTAAAATAATTGGAAGACTCATATTTCCTGATTTGGAAACTTAATAGAAATCTACAGTAATCAAAACAGTGTGGTACTGGCATATGCATAGACATATAAATCAACAGAATAGAGTTGAAGTTCCAGAAATAAACACAGACATCTACAGACAACTGATTTTTGACGAGTGTGTCAAGTTCATTCAGTGGAAAAATAATACTCTTTTTAACAAATGGTGCTGATACAACTGGATAACCACATGTAAAAGAATGAAATTGGACCCCTACACCACACTATGTATAAAAGATAACTAAAAAGGGACCAATAGCCTTAATATGAGAGCTAAAGTTATTAAAAATTTTGGAAAGATGGCCGAATAGGAACAGCTCCAGTCTCCAGCTCCCAGTGCCAGCGACACAGAAGACAGGTGATTTCTGCATTTTCAACTGAGGTACTGGGTTCATCTCACTGGGCAGTGCCAGACAATCAGTGCTGGTCAGCTGTTGCAGCCCGACCAGCGAGAGCTGAAGCAGGGTGAGGCATCGCCTCACCTGGGAAGCGCAAGGGGGAAGGGAATCCTTTTTCCTAGCCAGGGGAACTGAGACACACAACACCTGGAAAATCACGTAACTCCCACCCCAATACTGCGCTTTAAGCAAACGGGCACACCAGGAGATTATATCCCACACCTGGCCGGGAGGGTCCCACGCCCATGGAGCCTTCCTTATTGCTAGCACAGCAGTCTGTGATCTAACCGCAAGGCAGCAGCGAGGCTGGGGGAGGGGCGCCCACCATTGCTGAGGCTTAAGTAGGTAAACAAAGCCCTCCAAAGATCGAACTGGGTGGAGATCACAGCAGTTCAAGGAGGCCTGCCAAGTCTCTGTAGACTCCACCTCTGGGGACAGGGCACAGCTAAACAACAACAACAAAAAGCAGCAAACCTCTGCAGACGCAAACGACTCTGTTTGACAGCTTTGAAGAGAGCAGTGGATCTCCCAACACGGAGGATGAGATCTGAGAAAGGACAGACTGCCTGCTGAGGTGGGTCCCTGACCCCTGAGTAGCCTAACTGGGAGACATCCTCCACTAGGGGCAGACCGACACGCCACATCTCACACGGTGGAGTACACCCCTGAGAGGAAGCTTCCAAAGCAAGAATCAGACAGGTACACTCGCTGTTCAGCAGTATTCTATCTTCTGCAGCCTCTGCTGCTGACACCCAGGCAAACAGGGTCTGGAGTGGACCTCAAGCAATCTCCAACAGACCTACAGCTGAGGGTCCTGACTGTTAGAAGGAAAACTATCAAACAGGAAGGACACCTACACCAAAACCCCATCAGTACATCACCATCATCAAAGACCAGAGGCAGATAAAACCACAAAGATGGGGAAAAAGCAGGGCAGAAAAACTGGAAATTCAAAAAATAAGAGTGCATCTCCCCCGGCAAAGGAGCGCAGCTCATCACCAGCAATGGATCAAAGCTTGACGAAGAATGACTTCGACGAGATGAGAGAAGAAGGCTTCAGTCCATCAAACTTCTCAGAGCTAAAGGAGGAATTACGTACCCAGCACAAAGAAACTAAAAATCTTGAAAAAAAAGTGGAAGAATTGATGGCTAGAGTAATTAATGCAGAGAAGGTCATAAACGAAATGAAAGAGATGAAAACCATGACACGAGAAATACGTGACAAATGCACAAGCTTCAGTAACCGACTCGATCAACTGGAAGAAAGAGTATCAGCGATTGAGGATCAAATGAATGAAATGAAGCGAGAAGAGAAACCAAAAGAAAAAAGAAGAAAAAGAAATGAACAAAGCCTGCAAGAAGTATGGGATTATGTAAAAAGACCAAATCTACGTCTGATTGGGGTGCCTGAAAGTGAGGGGGAAAATGGAACCAAGTTGGAAAACACTCTTCAGGATATCATCCAGGAGAACTTCCCCAACCTACTAGGGCAGGCCAACATTCAAATCCAGGAAATACAGAGAACGCCACAAAGATACTCCTCGAGAAGAGAAACTCCAAGACACATAATTGCCAGATTCACCAAAGTTGAAATGAAGGAACAAATCTTAAGGGCAGCCAGAGAGAAAGGTCGGGTTACCCACAAAGGGAAGCCCATCAGACTAACAGCAGATCTCTCGGCAGAAACTCTACAAGCCAGAAGAGAGTGGGGGCCAATATTCAACATTCTTAAAGAAAAGAATTTTAAACCCAGAATTTCATATCCAGCCAAACTAAGTTTCATAAGTGAAGGAGAAACACAATCCTTTACACATAAGCAAATGCTTAGAGATTTTGTCACCACTAGGCCTGCCTTACAAGAGACCCTGAAGGAAGCACTAAACATGGAAAGGAACAACCGGTACCAGCCATTGCAAAAACATGCCAAAATGTAAAGACCATCGAGGCTAGGAAGAAACTGCATCAACTAACGAGCAAAATAACCAGTTAATATCATAATGGCAGGATCAAGTTCACACATAACAATATTAACCTTAAATGTAAATGGACTAAATGCTCCAATTAAAAGACATAGACTGGCAAACTGGATAAAGAGTCAAGACCCATCAGTCTGCTGTATTCAGGAGACCCATCTCACATGCAGAGACATACATAGGCTCAAAATAAAGGGATGGAGGAAGATTTACCAAGCAAATGGAGAACAAAAGAAAGCAGGGGTTGCAATACTACTCTCTGATAAAATAGACTTTAAACCATCAAAGATCAAAAGAGACAAAGAAGGCCATTACATAATGGTAAAGGGATCAATTCAACAGGAAGAGCTAACTATCCTAAATATATATGCACCCAATACAGGAGCACCAAGATTCATAAAGCAAGTCCTTAGAGACTTACAAAGAGACTTAGACTCCCATACAATAATAATGGGAGACTTCAACACTCCACTGTCAACATTAGACAGATCAACGAGACAGAAAGTTAACAAGGATATCCAGGAATTGAACTCATCTCTGCAGCAAGCAGACCTAATAGACATCTATAGAACTCTCCACCCCAAATCAACAGAATATACATTCTTCTCAGCACCACATCGCACTTATTCCAAAATTGACCACATAATTGGAAGTAAAGCACTCCTCAGCAAATGTACAACAACAGAAATTATAACAAACTGTCTCTCAGACCACAGTGCAATCAAACTAGAACTCAGGACTAAGAAACTCAATCAAAACCGCTCAACTACATGGAAACTGAACACCCTGCTCCTGAATGACTACTGGGTACATCACGAAATGAAGGCAGAAATAAAGATGTTCTTTGAAACCAATGAGAACAAAGATACAACATACCAGAATCTCTGGGACACATTTAAAGCAGTGTGTAGGGGGAAATTTATAGCACTAAATGCCCACAAGAGAAAGCAGGAAAGATCTAAAATTGACACTCTAACATCACAATTAAAAGAACTAGAGAAGCAAGAGCAAACACATTCAAAAGCTAGCAGAAGGCAAGAAATAACTAAGATCAGAGCAGAACTGAAGGAGATATAGACACAAAAAACCCTCCAAAAAATCAATGAATCCAGGAGTTGGTTTTTTGAAAAGATCAACAAAATTGACAGACCACTAGCAAGACTAGTAAAGAAGAAAACAGAGAAGAATCAAATCGACACAATAAAAAATGATAAAGGGGATATCACCACTGACCCCACAGAAATACAAACTATCATCAGAGAATACTATAAACACCTCTATGCAAATAAACTAGAAAATCTAGAAGAAATGGATAATTTCCTGGACACTTACACTCTTCCAAGACTAAACCAGGAAGAAGTTGAATCCCTGAATAGACCAATAGCAGGCTCTGAAATTGAGGCAACAATTAATAGCCTACCAACCAAAAAAAGTCCAGGACCAGATGGATTCACAGCTGAATTCTACCAGAGGTACAAGGAGGAGCTGGTACCATTCCTTCTGAAACTATTCCAATCAATAGAAAAAGAGGGAATCCTCCCTAACTCATTTTATGAGGCCAACATCATCCTGATACCAAAGCCTGGCAGAGACACAACAAAAAAAGAGAATTTTAGACCAATATCCCTGATGAACATCGATGCAAAAATCCTCAATAAAATACTGGCAAACCGGATTCAGCAGCACATCAAAAAGCTTATCCACCATGATCAAGTGGGCTTCATCCCTGGGATGCAAGGCTGGTTCAACATTCGCAAATCAATAAATGTAATCCAGCATATAAACAGAACCAAAGACAAGAACCACATGATTATCTCAATAGATGCAGAAAAGGCTTTTGACAAAATTCAACAGCCCTTCGTGCTAAAAACGCTCAATAAATTCGGTATTGATGGAACGTACCTCAAAATAATAAGAGCTATTTATGACAAACCCACAGCCAATATCATACTGAATGGGCAAAAACTGGAAGCATTCCCTTTGAAAACTGGCACAAGACAGGGATGACCTCTCTCACCACTCCTATTCAACATAGTGTTGGAAGTTCTGGCTAGGGCAATCAGGCAAGAGAAAGAAATCAAGGGTATTCAGTTAGGAAAAGAAGAAGTCAAATTGTCCCTCTTTGCAGATGACATGATTGTATATTTAGAAAACCCCATCGTCTCAGCCGAAAATCTCCTTAAGCTGATAAGCAACTTCAGCAAAGTCTCAGGATACAAAATTAATGTGCAAAAATCACAAGCATTCTTATACACCAGTAACAGACAAACAGAGAGCCAAATCATGAATGAACTTCCATTCACAATTGCTTCAAAGAAAATAAAATACCTAGGAATCCAACTTACAAGGGATGTAAAGGACCTCTTCAAGGAGAACTACAAACCACTGCTCAGTGAAATTAAAGAGGACACAAACAAGTGGAAGAACATACCATGCTCATGGATAGGAAGAATCAATATCGTGAAAATGGCCATACTGCCCAAGGTTATTTATAGATTCAATGCCATCCCCATCAAGCTACCAATGAGTTTCTTCACAGAATTGGAAAGAACTGCTTTAAAGTTTATATGGAACCAAAAAAGACCCCGCATTGCCAAGACAATCCTAAGTCAAAAGAACAAAGC